>NW_014581940.1:0-9152 GCF_000485595.1 Priapulus caudatus
CTTTATCTACTCCTGATTATATACATACACACACATATATATATACATACACATACACCTACACATACATACATGTATGTATACTGTGTCTTGGCAGGAGTGTGACCACCACCAGCTTTCAGTCAGCGATGTCGAGCCGCACTAACTCTGTACTGAAGCTGAGCAGCATGGTGGGAAGCAGCAGCGGCAGCAGCGGCGGCGACGCACGCAGGAAGAAGCGATGCGGGGGCGGGGACGACGCGGGGGCGGGGCGTCTCGCCGCCTCACAGGACCGTGGGCTGTTTGAGGCGGCGCGTCTCGCGAGCCCCGTCCTGCCTCAGTACCACCCGAAACAGCTCATGGAACTACTCAACTGCGGCAAAATCAGGTCGGTGATCATGCTGTATCGATGTGTGTGTGTGTGTGGGATCAACATACGAACCTTGACGATACACGTATCAATACGTTTGATTATTCACGTATCAATACGTTTGATTATTCACGTATCAATACGTTTGATTATTCACGATACACGTATCAATACGTTTGACTATTAACGATACACGTATCAATACGTTTGACTATTACCGATACACGTATCAATACGTTTGACTATTACCGATACACGTATCAATACGTTTGACTATTAACGATACACTTATCAATACGTTTGACTATTAGCGATACACGTATCAATACGTTTGATTATTAACGATACACGTATCAATAAGTTTGACCATTTGACCATTAGCTCGTAGTGGCCAAGTAAGCGCTATCCTGTTAGTATAATATAGAGATCAGTTTGATACGTTATGCAGCGCACGATGGCAGATGTTGTTCATTACGAAACGAGGAACGTGAAATATTTTAACGAAATGGTTGTGAATTGTTGAGATTATTGAAGTGTTGCTGTGTTGATGTCGGTGAGGATGGAGATGCAGCGAATGATGCAATGATTGATAATAAAATATATAGCAAATAATAGCGAACAGACAGCGAATGATGCTGGTTATTAGTGATGTCACGATCATCGTTGGCTTGGTTATAAAAATCCATAATCGATTTCATAGAAAAAAAATTTTTTTTGTTTGTTAAAACTTGAACAACAAAACTTGGAAAAGTGATGAGATGAGAATCAGAGATATCATCGCTACTTAATATGCAAGTATCCTTTATTAACAATACATGTAATTATACAACACAGAGTAAACAGGTGCAAAACAAACAGTAAAGAGGGCTAAACATAGCACATACATGCAAAACACGTAACAGCACGACGTTTAACGCACGACAGCAGGCATTCAACCACCCCGAGTAACCGATTGTAACGCGATCCATTCGTTACTTGGGTCCAACCGATGATTGTTTACGAAATTACAACCGATTGACAGCACTACTGGTTATGGTGAGAGTTGTTACGCGGTGTGTTATGCGATGATGATGATGAATCGTGTGTTTGGTGTTTGCGTGACAGGAGGGTGAAGGCTATACTCGCACATCTGGTGCGTTGCATCAGCGGCGGACAGGCGACCCCGGGTTACAACAGCGACATTGAGGATGAAACTCAGCTGGACAGGCAGAGAACGTTCACCAAGTCCCGCACTCTGTCGTTAGGTACGGTATAGACGCGCGTGTGTGTATGATGATCTCTCTACCTCTACTCTGTCATGTTCTGCCGTGTGGGGTTTGAAATAGTGTTATTTTATTATTAGTTACTTTATATTAATAGCACGCATACCTGTTGTGTGTATGTGAAAAGCTACGTGTTTACAGGAATATATGAGGGGGGGGGGGGGGGGGAGTGAATGGATAAGATGTCAATAGCAAAACCTGGTTGAACAAGGTTTAAGGAGCTCGAATCATGGTTACTTGTATGAGGAGGTGCTTTCCGTACTTCAGATACTGTTGCGGCAATTTCCACCATTGTCACAATTCAGTTCACGCGTGCGAAATGTGCCATCATGCTACGATCACATCGAAATACCGTCGTATCGTTTCCCTGCTCTCAATCCCACTACTCCAACATCTCCTCACCTCCCTCAATCCACATCTGTCGCAATTCGCGGTCAGCCCGCACCGGTTACCGTTGCCGTCGGTAACGCTGCTGCCGCTTGTTGCAGGGAGTCCGTCTGACGCAGGGTTGGGTTTCCCCCGCTCTCAAATCCCACTACTGCCCAACATTCCGCGCATCACCTCCCCCTTCATTGTCGGCAGCTCCCGGTTACCGTTGCCGTCGGTAACGCTCCTGCTGTTGTAGCAGGGAGTCCGTCTGATGCTGGGCCAGGCTTCGCGGACCTGGAGCAGCAGCATGGTGACTACGTAGAGATAGCGTCAGTGCCACCGCTGCCTCTGTTCGCGTTGCTGGCTGCGGACACCGAGACAAAGGACACGCTGATGCAGCAGCAGAACGAGGATTCAACGCACGCCGGCACGGTACGTACACGCGCGCACCGCACACAGTTACCCGTCCGCGCACGCTGGGCGGTACGTACACCACACGACCTCCGGCCCCTGCGCGGCATGCTGCATGGTACGTAGCACACACAAGGCCTGCGCAAGCATGGTAACGTACACGCGCGCACAGCAGCACCGCACGACACGCCGGCAGGCGGTACGTACACCGCGGCGCAACATGCACACACGCACCGCACAGCATGCTCGGTACATGCACGCACGATGCGCCCCGGGCGGCCTCCCGAGTGGCGGCGCCGGCCGCCGGCCAAGACGGGTCCACACACCACGCATCGTGCATGGCTCGGTAACAGTGCCACGCACATGCAAGCAACGCTGGCACGGTAACGTACACAGCGACGCTGGCACGTACTACCGCGGTGCAAGGCAACGTAGTGTGTTTGCCGTAGCAGTAGCCGTGTGCAGCTTCCACACACTAGAACTAGTAGAACGCGTGAAAGTTGTTAATCATGGAACGGACTGAAACATTTTCATGGAAACGGACGATTGTTTTTATTAAAGTTGCGAAATCGGGGAGGGAGGGAGTTTGCTATGAGTCAAAGATTCTCCTACAGTCGGGGGTTGTTTTCCTCTACGGTTGGGGGGTGGTCTCTACGTCCGGGGGGTTCTTCCTACGGTCGGGGGTGTTTCTCTGATGGTCGGGGGTGTTCTCTACGTCGGGGGATGTTCTCTAAGCAGTTCGGGGGTTGTTACTCTAGGTCCGGTGGGGTCGTGTTCGCTAAACGGGCGGGGGGTGTTCTCTACGGTCGGGAGTGTTCATCTACGGTCAGGGTTGTTCTCTACGGTCGGGGGGTGTTCACTACGGTCGGGGGTGTTCTCTACGGTCGGGGGGGGGCGTTGGGGGGTTTGTTCTCTACGGTCGGGGGTGTTTCTCAGTACGGTCGGGGGGTGTTCCTCTACGGTCGGGGGTGTTCTCTACGGTCGGTGGGTGTCTCTAAGCGTCGGGGTGTTCTCATTACGGTCGGGGTGTTCTCAGTATGGTCGGGGGTGTTCTCTCAACGGTCCGGGGATGTTCTCTTAACGGTCGGCGGGTGTTCTCTTACGGTCGGGGGTGTTCATCTACGGCGGGGGGTGTTCCTCTTACGGTCGGGAGTGTTCTCTAACGGTCGGGGGTGTTCCTACGGTTGGGGGTGTTCCTACGGTCGAGGTGTTCTCTAACTGTTGGGGGGGTGTTCTCTAGCGGCGGGGTTTCTCGTACGGCGGGGTGTTCTCTACGGTCGGGGGATTGCTTCATCTAACCGGTCGGGGGTGTGGTTCTCTACGGTGAGGGGGTGTTTCTCTTACGGTTGGGGGGTGTTCTCTAGCGGTCGGGGGTTGTCTCTAAAGGTCGGGGAGGTGTTCTCATAGGGTCGGGGTGTGTTCTCTACTGTCGGGGGTGTTCCTCGTAACGGTCGGGGGGTGTTTGCTCTAACGGTCGGGGGGTGTTCCTCGTACGTCGGGGGGATGTTCTCTACGGTCGGGGAAGTGTTCTCGTAGCGGTCCGGGGTTTCTTACGTGATCGGGGGTGGTTCTCTACGCGTCGGCGGGATGTTCTCCTACAAGTCGGGGGGTGGTTCTCTCACGGTCAGCGGGGGTGTTCTCTAGGTGCGGGGGTGTTCCTACGGTCGGCGAGTTGTTATCTACGGTCCGGGGGTGTTCTCTACGGTTGGGCGGTGTTCTCTACGGTCGGAGGGTGTTCTCTACTGTTGGGGGTGTTCGTCGTACGGGTCGGTGGGTGTTCTCTACGGTCGGGGGTGTTTCTCGTACGGTCGGGGGTGTTCTCTACAGTCGGGGGTGGTGGGTTCTCTACGTGAAGGGGTGTTCTCTACGGTGCGGGGGCTGTTCTCTACGGTGCGGGGGGTGTTTCTCTAACGGTCCGGGGGGTGTTTCTCTACGGTCGGGTGTGTTCTCTACTGCGCGGGGGTTCTCTACGTCGGGGGTGTTCTCTAGCGGTCGGGAGGGTGTTCTCTAACGGTCCGGGGTGTTCCTCTACGGTCGGGGGTGTTCTCTACGGGTCGGGGGTGTTTTTCTAAGCGGTCGGGGGGTGTTCTCTAACGGTCCAGGGAAGTGTCTCTAGCGGTCGGGGGAGTGTTCTCTACGGTCGGTGGGTGTTCTCTACGGATCGGTAGGGTGTTCTCTAAACGGTCCGGGCTGGTGTTCTCTAACAGTCGGGGTGTTCTCTACGGTCGGAGGATGTTCTCATACGGTCGGAGATGTCTCTACGTCGGGGGTGTTCTTCTACGGTCGGGGTGTTCCTACGGTCGAGGGTGTCACTACGTTGGGGGTGTTCTCTACGGTCGGCGGTGTTTACTACAGTTGGGGGGGTGTTCTCTACGTGTGACTGTCGTGTCGCGTTGACTTCGGCAGTCGTGTTTGTAGCATTGCAACCACTTGTACACATTCTCACGTTAAGTGAGATCGAGTGCAGGTAAAATTGTGACAGTGGTACACCCAAGGACTCGCCCCCAATAAAATCTCCTGTATGTAGCGTTGTCCATTCTCTAAAGGCGGTTCTACTGTATATAATCAGGAAAATGACTATTGATAGATAATTGATAGACTTCTTATAATAATTACCGAATTAAAGGTAAATTTCTGAGTGTTTTTATAAACAGGAATCCATTCTAATAGTGACACTACATGAAGGCATAGCAGTTGATTCACAGATTGTTGTGTGTCGTGCAGGATACAGCGAATCTGTTTGAGTTGGCGACGATGGCGGCGGGCGTGGCCGGGAGACGACGACAGCGTTCCTCGTCGCGAAGCCCCGGTCCGCGTGCGCATGAAAGTCTGGATCAATCGCCCGTACACCCCTAACTACTCTCGGACCTTCAGGTACGATACAGCGTGCCGTGATGGCAGTGGACACTAACTGTGAAAACTTACCATTACAACTAACCGTGAAAACCATAAGCTTACTATAAAACTAAACCGTGAACCATAACTTATACTTATAAATACCATCGACCAATAAAACTTACTATGAACTAACCGTGGAACCATAAACTTACTATAAGAACTAAACCGTAAACCAAAGTCAAAGTAGTCAGCCAGCCAGCCAGCCAGCCAGCCAGCCAGCCAGCCATCCAGCCAGCCAGCCAGCGCATCGAGCCAGCCAGCCAGTCAGTCAGGCCAGCAGCAGCCAGATCAGACAGCCAGCCACCATCGAGCCAGGCCAGCTGTCCAGTCAGCCAGCCAACCAGTCGTCAGGCCATCAGCCAGTCAGCCATCAGCCACCAGCCAGCTGTCCAGTCAGCCACCAGCGCAGCCAGCCACTGTCCAGTCAGCCAGCCAGCTCAGCAGCCAGTTCAGTCACTAGTCAGGCAGCACCAGCTGTCCAGTCAGGCCAGCCAACCAACCAGTCAGCCAGCCAGTCAGTCCCAGCCAGGCCAGTCAAGTCAGCCAGTCAGCCACTCATGCCACTCAGCAGTCCAGTCAGCCAGTCCAGGCCAGCCAGCCAGCTGTCCAGTCCAGCCAGCCAACGACAGCCAGCCAGCCAGCCAGCCAGCCAGCCAGCTGTCCAGTCAGCCCAGCCAACCAGTCAGCCAGCCAGCCAGCCAGCCAGTCAGGCCAGCCAGCCAGTCTCGGTCAGTCAGCACAGCCAGCCTTGGCCAGCCAGCTAGCCATTTCAGTCAAGCACAGCCAGCTATTCAGCCAGCCAGCCAGCCAGCCACCAGAGGCCTGCCAGCTAGTCAGCACCAGTCAGTCAGCGCAGCCCATTTCTGCAACGAATTCAAATGCGTTTGAAATCTTTATTTTGTTCAGTCAGCGTCATCGTAACGTGTGATCGTTGTGTCTTCCGCGCGCTAGGAAGTCGAGGAGCGGTGTGACAGGTGCAACTCCTCACCGAAGTACGCGTGAAACGCACACCGCGGGCTGGCCCGGGGCTTGACTCAAGCCTTGATCAGATGCACGAGCTGCTAGCTGGATGGCCGAACCACAGGTAGCGTCCACGCGACGCTGACCGATACGGAACCACAGGCAGACTGGCAGGTACGTACTGACCGATACAGAGCCCCCGCAGACTGCAGGTGCGTAGCTGACCGATACAGAGGCAGACTGCAGGTGCTACCTGACCGATACGGAGCCACGCAGACTGCAGGTGCGTACCTGACGATACGGAGCTACGCGACTGCAGGTGGCGTACTGAACCGATACGATCCACGCAGACTGCAGGTCACGTACTGACCGAATAACAGAGCCACGGCAGACTGCAGGGCGTACTGACGGGGCGATACGGAGCCACAGCAGACTGCAGGTGCGTTACTGACGATACGGAGCCACGCAGACTAGCTAGGTACGTACTGACCGATTACAGAGCCACGCAGACTGCAGGTCGTACTGACGCCGATACGGAGACTGCAGGATGACTTGACCGATACGGAAGCCACGACAGACTGCAGGTGTCGTACTGACCGATATCGGAGGAGACTGCAGGTGCGACTGACCGATACGGAGACTGCAGGTATGTTACTGACCGATAACGGAGCCACGGCAGACTGGCAGGTGCGTACTGACCGATACGGAGGCAGAATGGCAGGTGCGTACTGACGCGATGACGGAGCCACGCAGACTGCAGGTGCGTACTGACCGAATACGGAGGCAGACTGCAGGTGCGTACTACTCGATACGGAGCCAACGCATACTGCAGGTACGTACTGAGCGAATACGGAGGCCCACGCAAGACTGCAGGTGCGTACTGATCGCGATACCGGAGCCACGCAGACTGCAGTATACTGACAGCATACGGAGCCACGCAGACTTCCAGGTGCGTACTGACCGATACGGGGCACGCAAAGACTGCCAGGTAAGCGTACATGACCGGATACGGATCCACGCAGACTGCAGGTACGTACTGACGCGATATCAGAGGAACAGACTGCAGGTGTCGTACTGACCGATACAGAGGCAGACCTGCAGGTACGTAGCTGACGCGATACAGAGGCAGAAAATGCAGGTGCGTACTGACGCGAATACGGAGCCACGCAAGAACTGCAGTACCCGTACTGACCGATACGAAGCCCCGCAGACTTGGCAGTACGTACTGAGCCCGATTACGGAGGCCACCGAGACTAGGGCACGTGCGTACTGACCGATACAGAGGCAGACTGCAGGTGCGTAACTGACCGATACGGATCACGCAGACTGCAGTGCGTACTGACGCGATTACCGGAGGCAGACTGCAGTGCGTCTGACCGATAACGGAGGCCAGCCGCAGACTGCAGGTGCGTACGACATCGATACGGAGCCACGCAGACGGACAGGTTAACGTACTGACCGATACGGAGCCTACGCAGACTTCAAGGTCGTATCTGACCGAATACGGGGCCCACGCAGACTGCGGTACGTATCTGAAACCGATTACGGAGCAGACTGCAGGTGCGTACTGACCGATACGCGACCACGCATACTGCAGGTACGTATACCGATACGGAGCCACCAGACTGCAGGTGCTACTGACCCCGGATAACGGAGCCACGGCAGACTGCAGGGTGCGTACTGACCGATACGTGAAGTCAGAACTGCAGTGCGTACTGACCGATATGGAGCCACGCAGACTGCCAGTGGCGTACTGACCGATACGAGCAGACTGGGGCAGAGTGCGTACTGACGGCGAATACGGAGCCACCGCATACTGCAGGTAACGTACTGACCGACTACGGAGCCACGCAGACTGCAGGTGCGTACTGAACCGATACTGGAGGCCCCAGACTGAGCAGGTGCGTACTGACCGATACGGAGGCCACGCCAGAGCTCTGCAGGTACGTACTGACAGAACGGAAGCGCACGCAGACTTCATGTGCTGTACGACCGATACGGAGCCACGCATGACTGCAGGTGGCGCGTACTGAACCGATACGGAGCCATGCATACTGCGGTACGTACTGACTCGATACGGGCCACGCATCATCTGCAGGTAACTACTGAACGCGATACGGATCCCACGCAGACTGCAGGTTACGTACTGACCGATACAGAGGCAGACTGCAGAGTGCTGTACTGACGCGATACAGAGGCAGACTGCAGGTACGTACTGACCGATTAGCAGAGGCAGACTGGCAGGTGCGTAACTGACCGGATACGGAGCCACGGCAGACTTCAAGAGTGGCGTACTGCACCGATACGAGCCACGCAGACTGCAAGGTGCGTACTGACCGATACGAGGCAGACTGCAGGTGCGTACTGACNTACAATACCTATAGTGAAATCCATAAACATTCAGCCAGTGCTGATTTCTAAAATTCCCATTTCTACTACAAACAATATCTATACTGAAATCCATAAACATTCAGCCAGTGCTGATTTCTAAAATTCCCATTTCTACTACATACAATACCTATACTGAAATCCATAAACATTCAGCCAGTGCTGATTTCTAAAATTCTCATTTCTACTACATACAATACCTATAGTGAAATCCATAAACATTCAGCCAGTGCTGATTTGTAAAATTCCCCCATTTCTACTACGTACAAAGTCTATAGTGAAATCCATAAACATTCAGCCAGTGCTGATTTTATGGATTTCAGTAGGAGGTATTGTACGTTAGTAGAAATAGGAAATTTAGGAAATCAGGCACTAGATGAATGTTTATGGATTTCCAGTATAGTATTTACGTAGTAGAAAAATAGGAATTTTAGGAAATCAGCAACTAAGCTGGATTGTTTATGGAATTCGACTATGTGATTGTACGTAGTAGAAATAGTGAATTTTAGAAACTC
>NW_014581941.1:0-667 GCF_000485595.1 Priapulus caudatus
TGACGGACAGACGCAGGACGTCGCCGCGAGTCTCCACCAGGAGGCGCCGCACGTCGTCGACCGTCTTCGCCTCGACCGGCTGGCCGTTCACCTGCGGTGCGGGAGACAGAAAAAAATGCAGCGGTGAGCGCCACCTGTTGTGACGACAAAGAATTAAATGCGCGCGTTGATGATGTTCGTGTGTATAATGCCCAATCGTTATTATTATTAGGTTTGTTTATATTTACTTATTACACTCATCTATTTATTATTATTATTAATATTATATTAATTATATTATGAGGTTTACTGCATAATGAATTTTTACCCTATGTACAATTCTCACCAGGGTACATCCTGTTGTGTATTTTCCTTCTAATTTTTTGCTTTGCATTTTTCGTATTTTATCTCTGTGGTGTTTATTTACTGTAGACAGTAAGCTTTCTATAGATAGAATGTAATCTACCTATTAAGAGTGTGTTATCTAGAGTGTGATATCGTATGATTGTTAACAACATGTCCTCCACTGTTGGAAGCAGTGTGCGACGGACGCAGCACGCACCGCCTGGATTGTGGAGTGTTCGCTCTGCCTGGCGTTTACAACACACACAACTACCGACAAACTGCACGTGTGAAAAAACCAGGGGGAAAGGCAGCATATGTATCGCTACCTGCACAATAGTTGGGG
>NW_014581941.1:3506-4216 GCF_000485595.1 Priapulus caudatus
GCGCTTGGTTCGAGCCACTGTTCAACCAATGATCGAGTATTATTGATGATCGTGACATCACTAATACATACATATATATATATATATATATATATATATAAAGAGAGAGAGGGAGAGCGAGAGAGAGAGAGAGATAGAAATAATATATATATATATATATATATATTACATATCACATATACACAGCGATGTACCTATCTACTTATTACCATATATAATTATCTATCTATGATATCTATCTCTAGTTTATCTACTTTTGGTAATACACAAATATATAATGATAGAAGATTGATTGACTTAAGCCGATACAGCACAAATTGTGCTCGTTAGTAGCAAGAGGCAGAGATTTGCATCCGAGCCTTTGCTATACCTGGTTTCATATCCACACCGAGGCTTGCAAATTAGAAATCATACACATATATCATTAGAAATTATACACATATTACAAAGAGGAATTGCACTCGCAATTTATCTGCTGCCAGGCCAGGACACAACGTTAGTTTAGAACAACTATCAGTCATTAAACCTTCACTCACTAGAAACTAACCATCCACCACAAACCGCTCACTCACCACAAACCATGCCATCTCCTGCTTCCCATTATCCCTCCCCTCTCCCTCACAACCCCTCTTTCCCTCACGACCCCACCTTTCCTCGCCCTCACAACCCCTCCCCCTCTCTCCCCTCCCCCACACACAACACAACTAGAC
>NW_014581941.1:5216-6331 GCF_000485595.1 Priapulus caudatus
AAAGAGAAAGGTGATGGTAGAGGTCGTCATGGTGGTCGTGGTAGAGGTCGTCATGGAGGTCGTGGTAGAGGTTAGAGCATAGGTTTTCACAAAGGTGGCAGCATAGGTCATCACAGAGAACTTGGTAAAGGTTACAGCAGAGGTGGCAGTAGAGGTTACAGCAGAGGTCATCGCAGAAGTCGTGGCAGGAGCGGCGAGGTCACGAGGTTACAACAGAAGTCACAGAAGAGGTCGTGGCAGAGGTTACAGCAGAGGATTTCACAGCTCCAGGTCGTGGTAGAGGTCATTATGGAGGTTGTCGCAAAGGTTACAGCATAGGTGGTCATGGAGGTCACAGCAGAGGTCGCGGCAGAGGTGACAGCAGGTCATCACGGAGGTCACAACAGAGAACGTCACAGAGGTTACGGCAAAGTTCGTAACAAAGGTCATGGCAGAGGTCACAGCAACAAAGGTCGTCTAAGAGGTCGTGGCTGGAGTCAACACAGAAGTTATGGCAGAGGTTACAGCAGAAGTCACCATTATCACCCTTTAACTAGTATTATAATGCCATTATAACCCCCTAACCAGTGGTATAAGGCCATTACAATCCCCTAAACAGTATTATACGGCCATTACAATCCCCTAAACAGTATTATAAGGCCATTACAATCCCCTAACCAGTAGTATAAGGCCATTATAACCCCCTAACCAGTAGTATAATACCATTATAGCCCCCATAACCAACAGTACAATGTCATTACAACACTTAACGAGTACACGGCCCTTCGACACAACCCCTCGCACGACCCCTCGCGCGACCCCATGACCTCTGACCCCGCACATACCTGTCGGACATCGCAGACTGGATCTCCTGGCGCAGCGTCTCGATCTCGTGCATCTGCTGCCTCTTGTCCTGGTCGAGCGCTGTCGTCTGCTTGCCCGCCTGTACGATCTCCTCCTGTAGTCGCTCCATCTCCTTATGAACCGTGTCACGCTCCGACATCACCTACATGCGCGCGCGCAGAGAGGAAACAAGTGAGCATGCGAGCGACATCACCTACACAACATCATCAAACAAGTGAGCATGCGAGCGACATCACCTACACAACATCATCAAACAAGTGAGCATGCGAGCG
>NW_014581941.1:7136-9150 GCF_000485595.1 Priapulus caudatus
AGAGAGAGAGAGAGAGAGAGAGAGAGAGAGAGAGGGAGAGAGAAAGAGAGAGAGAAGACACCTACCAGTGTGTACTCCTGCACGGCAGCATTCTTCTCCTCTGTGACCCGCGTCAGGTCCTTCCCCAGCTTGTTCTTAGCCGCCAGCAGATGCTGCACCTCCTTCCGCGTCTTGTCCCGCTGGTCACGCATCTGCACACGAGAGGTCACACGCAAAGGTCAATTCAATGCCAAGGTCATCGCCGAAGGTCGATGGCGGGGGATTCGTCCGGCTACTATGCAGATATTATATCTACCATGCTAACTTTATATTTACTGTGCTGTTCATATATCTATCATGTTGTCTTTATATTTACTGTGTTGTTTTTATATCTATCTTGTTGTCTTTATATTTACTGTGTTGTTTTTATATCTATTATGGTGTCTTTATATTTACTGTGTTGTTTTTATATCTTTTATGGTGTCTTTCTATTTACTGTGTTGTTTTTATAGCTATTATGGTGTCTTTATATTTACTGTGTTGTTTTTATATCTATTATGGTGTCTTTATATTTATTGTGTTGTTTTTATCACCATAATAGATATAAAAACAACACAGTAAATATAAAGACACCATAATAGATTCCTACACATTGATTGTTTTCGCATAATGTTGTTCAATGTTCTTCAATGTTATTACTGCTTAACATTGTTTAGTTAAGTTTTTAAGTTGTTTAGTTAAGTTTATTTAAGTTGTTTTGTTTTGTTTAGTTAACGCTGTTTAATCGCTGCTTACTATAGATTACTTTAATTATTGTTTAATATTATTGAACGGTTTCTCAATAGCAGGCGTTCATTCCCCGAACGACCTGCTACCTGGATTCTTGGTTCAGCTGATCCTTGCACTCACCTGGTTCCCCCGGCACTCACCTGCCCACCTGCTTACCTGGTTCAGCTGTTCCTTGAACTCGTTACGCTCCCCCAGCGCGGCGTTCCACTGCTGGAACGCCGACGTGCACTGCATCTTCAGGCCGTTACGCTCGGTGACGACGTCATCGTGCTTCTTCTTCATGCGCGAGTTGTCCTCCTGCACCATGTGCAACCTGGCAACAGGATGCGGGCCTTAGCGACGGGATGCGAGGATGCTAACGGGGTGTTTACCCTCGCTCGTTAGCGACGGGATGCGAGGATGCTAACGGGGTATTTACCCTCGCTCGTTAGCGACAGGATGCGAGGATGCTAACGGGGTATTTACCCTCGCTCGTTAGCAACCGGATGTGAGGATGCTAACGGTGTATTTACCCTCACTCGTTAGCGACGAGATGCGATGATGCTAACGGGGTATTTACCCTCGCTCGTTAGCGAGGAGAGATGGGTTTCTTAGCAACGGGAGGGAGGAGGAAGTTGGAGGAACTTGGATGTTAGTGTTGCAATAATGTGCAAAAATGTGAAGCATCATAGGAAGGGCGCAAGGTATTCAACCAATTAGCAAGGTATTCACCGCCAACTGTTAACGAGGTATTCAGCCTCACCTGTCAATGAGGTATATGCGTTCACCTGTTAACAAGGCATTCACCCTCACCTGTTAACGAGGCACTCCCACCCTCACCTATTAACGAGCTACACCTGCTCCTGTTAACGAGGCATACACCTCACCTGTTAACGAGCTACACCTGCTCCCGTTAACGAAGCATACACCTCAAGGAGCAGGTGTAGCTCGTTAACAGGTGAGGTGTATGCTTCGTTAACAGGTGAGGTGTATGCTTCGTTAACGGGAGCAGGTGTAGCTCGTTAACGGGGTTAACGAAGCATACACGTCACCTGTTAACGAGCTACACACCCACTCACCTGGAGGCGAGGTAGTCGTGTCGCTCGGACAGCTCTCCGTAGCGCTTCCTCAGCACGTCGTAGTCTCTCTTCACGCTCTCGCACTGCTCCACCGTCGTGTCGTACATCCGGTGCAGCACCTCCGACGACGACGACCCCGACGACCCCGCCGCCGCCGCGTCCTCGCCGCCGCGCAGCTGCCGCCGCAG
>NW_014581942.1:0-9149 GCF_000485595.1 Priapulus caudatus
CCGGCCAAACTTTCCTCGCAGACGATAACATCAGACCGGTCACCCTGAGAGAGGGAGAATAATCATGTATGGCCGGTGACCTGTGAGTATGATAGAGGGGGGTACAGGGAGACGGGAGAGGGAGAGGATGGGGCGGGAGACGGGAGAAAAGGAGGCGGGGAGCGGGAGGGGAAGGAGTGGGAGTAGGGAGGCCAGTGGGGGCGGGAGGATTGAGAAAATGAGAGAGAGAGAAATCGAGAGAGNGGCAAGTCTCACTCGGAGCATGCTCAGAAAAACACGTTCCCACCAAAACATCTCCACCAAAACATTCCACAGAGTGCACACCTTACAGTGTGGTACAAACAGAGGCCACGTAAAGAATACCAAAACATACAGGCTCCAGGATGTTACATATATTAATATCACTTTTCTCGTAGCATCACGCCATGAGTTTCGGGTAATGCCTGTAGTTAAATATCACAGGGAATTTGCCTCCAGGACAACGTCGCCGTTGAACCTCTAAGATAATTTTCTTCGGCCGAGTTTTTATACGGTCAAATCCGGAGCGGGCGCTGCCAGCAGTGTGCATGGTAAAATCAGATATAATAATATTACTTTTCTTGGGGCAGCATCACGCCATGGTTTAAAGCGTTAATGCGTATTATTAATGTAAGAGGGAATTGGAAGGTCTCGAACGTCCGTCGCCGTTGAGCTGCTAATATAATTATTCTCGAGCCGTTTTTATACGGTTCAAACCTGGAGTCAGGCGGGCTGCCCTGCACGTGGTATGGTAACATCAGATATAAATATTCACCTTTTCTTCTCGCCAGCATTCACGCCCGCCTGGGCTTTTCGCCGTATCTATACATCTATTCAATACAGGGAATTTGGCCCTGCGGACGTCGTCGCCGTTGACTGCTAAGATAATTTTCTCACCGCTGCTCATGCGTTCCAACTGGAGTCGGGCAGAAGCTGACCAGCAAACGTGCGTCCGACCGTCTCAATTCTGTCCCTCAACGTGCTTCACTGATTGCTCAGCACCCATCCGCCCGCCCCACAACGATTCCAGCTATGCTAATTACAGGAACTTGCCTCGGACCTCTCGGTCGCCCGTTGACTAAGCCGAAAACCTCACTCTTTCTTCTGCCGTTTTAAATATACGGTAAACTGGAGGGCCCGGGCGCGGCAGGCTGACAGCGCACGCTTTGTTCCGTAGAACTCCGAGGTATATAAGTATTCACTTGTTGGCAGACAGCATCAGGCCTGAGTTGCAGGCCGACAAATACCCGGACGCACATCCGAAGCGTGGCCTTAAACCACTCGGGGCCAGGGCCCCGCTGGCTGCAATACAAACACGTGCAAGTGATGCAGCTGCCATTTCTTTGCTGGAGGCGGTATACGGGCTTACAACCCAAGCTTAACCCACACACTACTCTAAGATAGGAGGGCCCTTAGACCCCTCCATTACACAATACTATATATGTGGACCGTTGGGAGGGCAGCACAGCATAACTATACTCACAATACTAATGAGACTGGCATTAGGTCTCACCGCATATACAATACTTTAATATGTGGCATTGGCCGCCCATCATAAACTATTCTATTATTACAATACTATATAACTGGTTTAGGCCCCGTCATACAAATACTATATAGGTGGCCTTAGGCCCCCGTCATACAAATACAATATACATGTGGCCTTGGGCCTCTATCACACACTATTATTACAATTCTATATAGGTGGCCTTAGGACCCCGTCATACAAATATAACGCCGGCAACACTAGAACGTGCTACTAATAACTTGCCGAGTGCTGCACTGGCGCTTGTCTTGTGTTTTTCTATTTAATGCTATATCTATGCCTATAGGTAATACAATCGGCACATACCATGGTAACTTGTTTTAGCATTACTATAATACGAAACAAAAAGAACTATTTTCTGTCGCGGAAGGGTTATTGTCGGAGTGAGCTAACGGGGGCTGGAGGCCACCGGCGGGGGACGAGGTTGCCTAAAGTCACACTTGGATGTGGATATCTGTCGCCTGCGCCTAACACAGTGCGCGCGCATGCGCAATATCTCCCGAGAGCAATCGTATTTTGCAAAGATTATGCATTTAAAATAAAGAGGAGTTATCCTAGCATAGATTTATATGATATCATTCCATCAGTAGACATCATTAGAAATAGGTGGGAGACCTCTGTAAGGTCCGCGCCGCGTATACCAGCCAGTACACAATCTGGCTACGTTAGTGTGTTAGCACATGCGCAATATCTCATCAGAGGAGTTATATTTTGTGATGAATATGCATTTAAAATGTTTCGGGGGTATCTCAGCATAGATTTCCCTAATAAACCTTTCTCAGTAGACCTATGTTTATAAGTAGGAAAGCGCCCTATAGCATGTAGGGTACAAAACACTTTCTTTATGCCCTCGTGTTCTTCCCCTTGCCTCCCCTGTCCCTCGCTCAGCCTCCTGCTTCTTCTACCGCCCAGCTATCTTCTCTGCCGGATTTCCTCAGTCTCCCCAATATTATGAAGTTTGCCTCAGACGGCACTGTACGCCTAACACTGTGCGCGCGCATGCGCAATATCTCCCGAGAGATATCGTATTTTGCAAAGATTATGCATTTAAAATGAAGAGGAGTTATCCTTGCATAGATTTCTATGATAACATTCCATCTGTAGATATCATTTAAGAAATAGGGGAAGACCTTGCATGTAAGGTCACCGCTGCGTATACCAGCCCGTACACAATCTGGCTACGTTAGTGTGTTAGCGCATGCGCAAGATCTTACCAGAGGAGTTATATTTTATAATGAATATGCATTTAAAATGGTTAAGGGGTATCTCAGCATAGTTTTCCCTTATAAACCTTTATCAGTAGACCTATGTTTATAATTAGGAGAGCACCCTAGCATGTAGGGTACAAAGCATCTACTTTATGCCCTCGCGACCTTCCTCCTGCCTCCCTTTTCGCTCGCTCAGCCTCCTTCTTCTTCTACCGCCCCAGCTATCTTCTCTGCTCGATTTTACTCCGTCTCCCATTCTCTCTCCCCTTCAGCAAGCTTTATTATGAAGTTTGTCTCAGACGGCACTGCACGCCTAACGCGGTGCGCGCGCATGAGCAATATCTCCCGAGAGAAATCGTATTTTGCAAAGATTATGCATTTAAAATGAAGAGGAGTTATCCTTGCATAGATTTATATAATAACGTTTAATCAGTAGACATCATTTAAGAAATAGGAGGAAGACTTTGCATGTAAGGTCGCGGCTGCGTATACCAGCCAGTACACAATCTGGCTACGTTAGTGTGTTAGCGGATGCGCAATATCTCACCAGAGGAGTTGTATTTTGTGATGAATATGCATTTAAAATGGTTAGGGGGTATCTCAGCATAGATTTCCCTAATAAACCTTAATCTGTAGACCTGTGCTTATTATTAGGAGAGCGCCCTAGCATGTAGTGTACAAAACATCAACTTTATTGCTTCGGTTCCTTCCCCTTGCCTACCCTGTCCTTCGCTCAGCCTCCTTCTTCTTCTACCGCCACAGCTATCTTTCCTGTCGCCTTTCCTCAGTCTCCCATCCCTTCTCTCCCTCAGCAATCTATATTATGAAGTTTGCCTCAGACGGAACTGCACGCCTAACACGGTGCGCGCGCATGCGCAATATCTCCCGAGAGAAATCGTATTTTGCAAAGATTATGCATTTAAAAAGAAAGAGGAGTTATCTTTGCATAGATTTATATGATAACATTCCATCTGTAGATATCATTTAAGAAATAGGAGGAAGTCCTTGCATGTAAGGTCCCGGCTGCGTATACCAGCCAGTACACAATCTGGCTACGTTAGTGTGTTACCGCATGCGCAATATCTCACCAAAGGAGTTATATTTTGTGATGAATATGCATTTAAAATGGTTAGGGGATATCTCAGCATAGATTTCCCTCATAATCCTTTATCAGTAGACCTGTGTTTATAATTAGGAGAGCGCCCTAGCATGTAGGGTACAAAACACCTACTTTATGCCCTCGCGTCCTTCCTCCTGCCTCCCATGTCTTTGGCTCAGCCTCCTTCTTATTCTACCGCCCCCAGCTATCTTCTCTGCCGAATTTCCTCAGTCTCCCATCCCCTCTCCCCAGCAGCAAAGGCTCAGCCTCCTTCTTATTCTACCGCCCCCAGCTATCTTCTCTGCCGAATTTCCTCAGTCTCCCATCCCCTCTCCCCAGCAGCAAGCTATATTATGAATTTTTTGGTACAGACGGCACTACACGCCCAACGCGATGCGCGCGCATGCGCAATATCTCCCGAGAGAAATCGTATTTTGCAAAGATTATGCATTTAAAATAAAGAGGAGTAATCCAAGAATAGATTTATATAATAACATTCCAACAGTAAACATCATTTAAGAAATAGGAGGAAGACCTTGCATGTAAGGCCACCGCTGCGAATACCAGCCAGTACACAATCTGGCTACGTTAGTGTGTTAGCGCATGCGCAATATCTCACCAGAGGAGTTATATTTTGTGATGAATATGCATTTACAATTGTTAAGGGGTATCTCAGTATCTCAGCATAGATTTCTCTAATAAACCTTTATCAGTAGACCTGTGTTTATTATTAGGAGAGCGCCCTAGCATGTAGTGTACAAAACACCTACTTTATGCCCTCGTGTCCTTCCCCTTGCCTACCCTGTCCCTCGCTCAGCCTTCTTCTTCTTCTACCGCCCCAGCTATCTTCCCTGTCGCTTTTCCTCAGTCTCCCATCCCCTCTCTCCCTCAGCAATCTATATTATGAAGTTTGCCTCAGACGGAACTGCACTCCTAACACGGTGCGCGCGCATGCGCAATATCTTCCGAGACCAATCGTATTTTGCACAGATTATTTATTTAAAATAAAGAGGAGTTATCCTTGCATAGATTGCTATGATAACATTCCATCAGTAGACATCATTTAAGAAATAGGAAGAAGACCTTGCATGTAAGGTCCCGGCTGCGTATACCACCCAGTACACAATCTGGCTACGTTGGTGTGTTAGCGCATGCGCAATATCTCACCAGAGGAGTTATATTTTGTGATGAATATGCATTTAAAATGGTTAGCGGGTATCTCAGCATAGATTTCCCTAATAAACTTTTATCAGTAGACCTGTGTTTATAATTGAGAGAACGCCCTAGCGTGTAGTGTACAAAACACGTACTTTATGCCCTCGCGTTCTTCCCCCTGCCTCCCCTGTCCCTCGCACAGCCTCCTTCTTCTTCTACCGCCCCATCTATCTTCTCTGCCGGATTTCCTCAGTCTCCCATCCCTTCTTCCCCTTAGCAAGCTATATTATGAAGTTTGACTCAGACGGCACTGCACGCCTAACACGGTGCGCGCGCATGCGCAATATCTCCCGAGAGAAACCGTATTTTGCAAAGATTATGCATTTAAAATGAAGAGAAGTTATTCTAGCATAGATTGCTATAATAACATTCCATCAGTAGACATCATTTAAGAAATAGGAAGAAGACCTTGCATGTAAGGTTCCGGCTGCGTATACCACCCAGTACACAATCTGGCTACGTTAGTGTGTTAGCGCATGCGCAATATCTCACCAGAGGAGTTATATTTTGTGATGAATATGCATTTAAAATGGTTAGGGGGTATCTCAGCATAGATTTCCCTAATAAACTTTTATCAGTAAACCTGTGTTTATAATTAGGAGAACGCCCTAGCATGTAGTGTACAAAACACGTACTTTATGCCCTCGCGTTCTTCTTCCTGCCTCCCCTGTCCCTCGCACAGCCTTCTTCTTCTTCTACCGCCCCAGCTATCTTTTCTGCCGGATTTCCTTTGTCTCCCATCCCTTCTCCCCATCAGCAAGCTATATTATGAAGTTTGCCTGAGACGGCACTGCACGCCTAATGCGGTGCGCGCGCATGCGCAATATCTCCCGAGAGAAATCGTATTATGCAAAGATTATGCATTTAAAATGAAGAGGAGTTATCCTTGCATAGATTTATATAATAACGTTTAATCAGTAAACATTATTTAAGAAATAGGAGGAAGACCTTGCACGTAAGGTCCCGAGTGCGTGTACCAGCCAGTACACAATCTGGCTACGTTAATGTGTTAGCGCATGCGCAATATCTCACCAGAGGAGTTGTATTTTGTGATGAATATGCATTTAAAATGATTAGGGGGTATCTCAGCATAGATTTCCCTAATAAACTTTTATCAGTAAACCTGTCTTTATAATTAGGAAAGCGCCCTAGCATGTAGGGTACAAAACACCTACTTTATGCCCTCGCGTCCTTCCCCTTGCCACCCCTGCCCCTCGCTCAGCCTCCTTCTTCTTCTACCGCCCCCAGCTATGTTCCCTGTCGCCTTTCCTCAGTCTCACATCCCCTCTCACCCGCAGCAAGCTATATTATGAGGTTTTCTTCAGACGGCACTGCACGCCTAACGCGGTGCGCGCGCATGCGTAATATCTCCCGAGAGAAATCGTATTTTGCAAAGATTATGCATTTAAAATTAAGAGGAGTTATCCTAGCATAGATTTCTATAATAACATTCCATCTGTAGATATTATTTAAGAAATAGGAGGAAGACCTTGCATGTAAGGTCCCGGCTGCGTATACCAGCCACTACACAATCTGGCTACGTTAGGGTGTTAGCGCATGCGCAATATCTCACCAGAAGAGTCATATTTTGTTAAGAATATGTATTTAAAATGGTTAGAGGGTATCTCAGTATAAACCTTTATCAGTAGACCTGTGTTTATAATTAGGAGAGCGCCCTAGCATGTAGGGTACTAAACACCTACTTTATGCCCTCTCGTCTCTCCTACTCTTGTTGGGTTACATTATTGTATCTAATAACTATTATATAATATAATTATATATATATATATATAATCGATAATCATATACTATATTCGTAATTATTATATTTATAATAATCGTCTAGTTGTGTTGTTGCTGTTAGCTATTATTTCTTTTATATATAACGTCTAATAGCGTATTATAACATTGCCAAATCATGCAGAAAGCTTTTTGTGTATACCCCTGGCTTGTACAAATAGGCCTATGATGTTTGTTTGAAATATGATTATGTTGCTGTTATGATGCTTGTTGCAATAAACTTATAAAAGTAATAGTGTCAGGGTGCGCGTATTGCTGAATTAATTGTCAGCGAATTGCGTCGTGAGTATGGTCAATGTAACACGATACCAATGTGAATTGATTGATTGATGAATGGACGTAACAATATATGAATACTGATACATTGGCAATCAAATGGCTACTACATGTAGAAAGTGTTGTGCGTGCGTGCGTGGGGTAACAAGTATGGCAAAATTAGGATGAATTAACCTGATATGACGAAGAATATTAATGCATAACAATAGCAGTTACGTTATGAATGCGGATATCATAGTTATACATGCAAAAATATGCAATGACACGTCAGCACAGTTTATGAAGAATATTGGTAAATAGGATGATTTAACGAATTGCTTAACGTTATATAAACTAATTGCTAACGCAATAACGCCGTAATGCTAAAGTAATACGTATAACATGTCAAATACTAGAGGTAACTGTCTGCTGTAATCTTACAAACTGTTGAACATTCATATTATGATGATATAGAGAAAGTCAATGCAATCAATAAGTAAGACATGCCAAAGTTTATCAATTAGAGTCCCTTTATATAAGGTTTTTTATTGGCTGGCATCTTCCATAATTTCACCGTGTATCGATACAGTGCTGTACTCACGCGCCTATGGCCGGTAGAAAGTGTACTACACTAACATATGGCGCGAAGAGTTGAGTTACGTTTCTAGAATATTCTTTCTGTGAATATTGAGTTATTGACGCACGATTAGTCAATATATTAGCAAATATATACGTACCGTAATCTCCACGTACCTGCTCGAATATAGGCGCCCCTCTATGGGGTCTCTCTCATAATGAAAAATTCAAAATGATCTAAGGGCGCCGCCTAGCGTCGAAAAATGTGCTGCTACAGTTAGGATAAACCGTAATCACACTAGCGTATTTGTATAATATAAACATGCAAGCCTATTAAAACTGTATTAAATTGACAAGTATATATATATATATATATTATATATATATATAATATATACATATAGATGCAGTTAGGATTAAACCAGCTAGATATTACCCGGGGCACTCCCATTGTTAAAGAGACTGGGGACGTGCCGCTGGACAGGGTATATTTTCCGAGCATCATTATTGGCACATGGTTATATAGATACCCATCAGGCAAGCTGATATTGGTCCAATATGGCAAAACAATATTGGGCCAATATCACCAGCACAATATTTGGCCAATATCGCCCAATACTGTATTGGCAAAAACAATATTGGGCCAATGTTACCCAAGCCGATATTTCGGGCGGAAAGACGGTTTGCGACAGGGTCCGGTTTTAAGCTCCTCGGGGCACCCCCCCTACCCAGTTCCGAGGGCGATGTGCCCCCCCCCCACGGGATATTACTGCAACAAAGATGAGTATATAATAAATAATGTACAACAACAACAGGAAAGCATGAGAATACGGATATCATAAGCATTACATACCGCAATAATTATAATGATATTTAGTGTTATTAGGTGCAATATTGGATACAAAAGGTAATATCAACGACATAGTGGAAAACTAGCATGATGTTAAATAGACAATACCAATATTGCACTGAAATGCCATACACAGCGCGCCCGTTTGTCGATATCTTAGTTGAAAAAGTTAACGAATTATATTACATCATAGTTACACTACATATATATAGGATATTACGCACGCAGTTAAGAAATAAAGCCAGCCAGGCTATGAAAGCGGAAATGGATAACAGAATAATATATTGCGAACAGGAAAGGCAATGATAAAAAGCAGACATTCATAAGCATTCCATTATAAATGGCGGATTACTATTGATAATTATGGATATTATAGATGACAAAAACTTACGCAACTATTGCGCCGGCTAAACGTCGATAAATGTATAAATAGTTTGGAATATATAAATTATCATAAAGTTGTACCAATGCTATAGGATATATTAGCGCAATTAGGGAAAAAACACGCAGATATGAAAGCGGGAATGATACAGATAAAATAGGTAACAGAAACAGCCCAGATAAAAAGAAAGCAGACATTTT
>NW_014581943.1:0-7169 GCF_000485595.1 Priapulus caudatus
CCGCTGCGCAAGTGTTGTTAGCGATGGCGATGTTAAAGTAGGCTCGGCGAGTTGGGCACGCTTCGTGTCTGTTGGAATCGCGAGTTGCACGCAAACGCGTTTGCGCATGCATAGCGTAGCGATTAGAATCCCGGAGCCGCGCGCTGTCGCGTTTCAGATATGATGAGTCAATTCACTGCGAAGAACCGTTTGTAGACGTGGCGCATACCGATCGATCCCGCACAGGCGTCGGCCGTGACGATGACGTTCTCATGTTCAGAATCTTTGTGACCGCGGGAACATACCTCCCAGCAGCGCACGCTCTCCCCGTTCGGGGCGTGACACGACTGACCCGCAGCCATGGACATGGCGCACGGCGCTGAGACACTGGAAAACTCCTTCATCTCCAGTTCAGTGACGGCAACCGTCCGTCGTGGATACGATCATCACTGCAGCCATCCGTCTGCTTCACACTGACACTACGCTGCTCAACGCTGCCCAGCCACCTGGGGTGGTTGCCTTGAGGACGTGGCGGCGTCTGCGCTTGCGCAAACGCACCAGCTGAACGATCGAGGGACGATAAAGATCACCCAGAGGACCGTACACTCGCGGCTCCTTTCTACTCGACCACGTTCCTCAGGCTGCTGCTGCACGACATGCAACAGTCGATGCGAGCGGTCGGCGGCCCGGCGTCCCAGGGCGGCCCGAGATGTTGGAGATCGATGTCGGCAACTGGAAGAATAGGTGCAACGGGCTCCATCGTTCAAGTGCATGCAGCATCCGTTCACGCAAGCTCGCGCCGCATCCTGCAACGCGGAGGTGGCTCGTGCCAGCCGCAGCAGCGAGGCCACGACAGCAGGGCAGCACTGAACTCGGTGGACAGCTTTCAAGATCCGTCTGTTCTACCGTCTGTGTTGACGGTCGATCGACCCTGGTGGCGTATCGTGACCCGCGGCGAGAGTCACCGCGCTGCACGCATGCAGCGCAGAACATGCGAGCAGAAGCAGCGGCTACCTCACTACGGCCGGGCCGAACGTCGCACCTCCAACGACTGCGAGTCCGACCGATGCGGCCAGAGTAGACGAAGTATCCCCTTCGAGAACTGACGACGGTCGTTCGATCAACGTCTTCTTCGAGGAAAGGAGGAAGCTTCGCGGCGGCGCGGTCGACTTCTTCGAGACGCAGCGTGACTGGTAGCAGGCGTCCCACCGGCCCGTGCCGCACCGCCGCATCGGGCATGGCTGTTTCCAACGGCTGAGCCCGGGTGCGGGCATAAACGAGCGACGATCAAAGGCCCTCGCGCGCGCGCACCTTGGGCGCGCGTCAACGTCGGTCCATCTCGCTCGCCCGCGTGCGCTCGGGCGAGCAGCTGCGCACCATCTTCTACGACCGCGAGACGATGCGATCGCGCGACGTACGCCACTCAACGCGCCTTACGTCATCGAGGACATGATCGCGCCGCAGTCTCCCACGTCGTCGGCGACCGTCGGCCGGCGGCAACGCACGAACGACTGCTCGCCGCTGCAGGCGGAGGTCGTTGCAGGGCGCGGCGGACGCGGACGCAAGGCGGCTGCTCGGCATCCTGCCGAGGATGCCCCCTTGGGTAACGACAGGAGAAGCTGACACATGTCGTCGCTGGGGCTGGAGGTGTTGACGGGTGATTGGAGACGGAGCCGGCCGCATGAGGTCATCACGACGAACTAAAGCGCCCGAGCGTTGGACGGCGGCGCTGGTGCGGACCCAAGGTCGCGTGGACATGGAGATAATGCTTCGGCGCGCTGCACCCATGCGGGCGCGACGCGCGACATGTACGAGAACTAGCTTGCGAGAAGAGGTTCGCGGGCCGGAGTACGAGGAAGATCCGCGACGGGATAGTGGACGCCGCGGAGCTGGCTCAGGTTGTTCATGAAACAACGTGCGAGACACGCACGCCAAGGCCATGGACGTTCTCAATAGAGGGGAGCCAACAGATATGAGGAGGCAAGGTGTGAGAGAGGCAATCCTGTGAGAAGCTAGTGCAAAGATGTGAGAGCAGCAAGATGTGAAAGCTAGCAAGAATGTGAAGAGCTAGGCAAGAATTGAGATCGTAGGCAAAGATGTGAGCGAGAGGCAAGATTGAGAGCTCGGGCAAGATGTGGAGCAAGATGTGGGAGCGTAGGCAAGATGTGAAGAGAGCGCAAGATTGTGAGAAGGCAAGATTGTGAGAGAGCAAGATGTGAGAGCTAGGCAAGATGTGAGGGAGCAAGAATGTGAGGGAACGGCAAGATGGTGAGAGAGGCGAAGATGTGAGAGAGACAAGAGATTGAGAGGCAAGATGCTGGAAAAAGTGTGAGGGAGGCAAGATGTGAAGCGGAGCAAAATGTGAGAGAGGTCAAGATGTAGAGAGAACAAGATGTGAGGAGCAAAGATGTAGAGCTAGGGCCATCCTTAAAAAAAATTATGGTTTGCTGGTCCTCCGACCGACCCACGGAAAATAGCCGCCGCCCAAAAGTTTTTTTGACCATTTTGCGGTTCCATTTTTGGTTTCCATCTTTGGGTTCCAAGATTGAGAGGGAGGCAGTGGCATATTCACACATGTGTAGCTATCTAGGCCTGTGTGTGCAGTGTTGTGGAGCAAGAAAATGAATGTTACGGGTAGAAATTGGGTTTAATAATTTTTAATATAATTTTTTGACAGGAAATTAATCTGACTGAATTGTGAAATACTAAGTATATGTGATATGTATGGCATATCTGTGATAACTGTCTAAATAAACATTTAGTTTTTAATGATTTTTTTAACAGATAATCATGCGTCTACGGTGTGAAATGGTAGGATGTTGTATTTCAGGACGTGTGTCCATTCAGTGACATTAAGATGGTTTAGTGTAAAATGATAGTAAGGCTATTGTCCCCAGGGATACTGCGGTAACTATCTGATATGGTTAGGGTTTAGGTTAGGGTTACATTGATGCTTCTAATTGGAATTCAGTTATTCAATAAATATGCCGTGTGTTGTTTATTTGTTAGCTGATGTTGTTGTAGTCAACAAGAAAATTGTAGCTTAAATGTGTGTTATTTTTATACGTGTACCTAAATTAAAGTTTGAAGTTATAATAATAAATGATGCCTGCTTTCTTGTTTTGTGTATCTGCATTTCCTGAGGCTGTGTCACCTGTTTTTGTAATATAAAAAAAAGACCAATACCAAGTTGTTGGGATGCATTTCTCAGTGCCGGCCAGCACAGGCGCACGTTCGTCGACAGTTGCAAATAGAATTCATTAACGCTTGTAAAGTTTTAGAACGAATATGTGATTGTTAATGGCGGCCTTTTAGGCGTTATTAAACAGTGGCTGTGTGATGTTGGCCGAGATGGGTGGGTGAACGTCAGTCCTGTCCATGTCTTGGTACTAAGACAGACATTGATGCCGTTTATACAGTATCTAATATGGACCGAGAACGCAAAGACTGGGTGTAGTTTTACTTAAAGAATGTCTTCTTTGTTTTGCTTCATATTGGAAACTATTTTAGTGATAGTTTAACTCGGTAACATGTGAAGTGTTGTCTTTTAGCTCATCTGACGTAGTCAGATGCAGCTTGTAGAATTGCATGGTGTGCGTTCCGTGCGTCCGTTCCGTCCGTTCGTCCGTGCCGTCACACCAGATGGCGCCGGAATCTAACGGCGCTTGACGTACGGTCACCGATATTCGGAGTCCCCCCGGGGGGATCGTAAAAGGAACTTGGTGACAGCAATTGGATCAAGGGCACAAGGTCAAGATGTGTAAACGGACGGGGAATAATTCCCTTTCACTTAGGTATAGGAGGAAAATACGACAATTGCGGCACACATCTGAACGGGCTCAAGCCTATGTCTTAATATTCGGTGTACTTCCGCTGTACTTCGGGCTCAAAGGTCCATTGATTCGAATTCCCCATCAGATTTTTATTTTTCGACTGTTCTTTCTCTGTATTTTTCTATCTTGTGATCCATTTTAACTATTTTTTTCCATTCAATGCAAATTATGTACATGATTTATTTACAACAATTTAATAAACAACAAATAATTTTTACAACAATTTAATTTTTTAATTTTTTTAATAGGGTCAGGGGTCAATAGCAGGTTAGGTCCACAATGCACGCAAATAAAACAGGAGTTTCAGCGCACGCGATTTGTATCAACCGAGAAGTTGGATTAGGGAGGTATACAGAATGCAGAAGTGCTGGAAGATATGTGATCGCAACTGCGATCTGGATATCTGCGGCCTGAACAAAGGTGTCACTACGCCACAGACTTAAATTGTTATTACGGCTTAGGGTTACTTCTATTGCTCCGTAAGCAACCAACCTCAAGAATGAGGCCAGAACGCTCATGCGCGGCTCTTGTTTAAGTTTAGTAATGTAGGAAGAAAAGAGAACGTGTGTAAGACGTGTTTAGATTGCAACAAGCTCTAGTGATTCTGTCAGCAGAATGGCGCACTCAGTCACGCATGCTTGACGTCGTACTCCTATAACATCCACTGTAGCAACGGTAACAGTAATACAGACGAACAGTATAACTAAGGACTCTCATCCAAGCCGTGATAGATATCGACAGCTAAATATGAAACCCTGGCTGTATAAGAATTCAACCCCGAAGCCAATCGATGCGTTTGTTATCCTCCAGTCTCTTAACCACACCTGCCGTTCGACCGAGCTATCCGCCTCGCGTTTGCTTTTGGCCCCCGTCATAATCAGTAATCTCGCAATGCCCTGACAACGCCGTTTCTTAGAAGCATCTTGCGATTCAAGCTCAAGGGTGATCACTTCGCTTTAGTCCGCTCATCACATATCGTATAAGGAAGGTTATATCGACCGCGAAGGCCTGCTTACCTTAACTGGGTCCTTCGGCTATTTTAGATTGTTTAGCAGTTTTCAACGCAGATCACTAGATGACAGGTGGCGGTCTTCTGGGAGCTGTGAGACAAGGTCGCCGTGGCAACCCGGGCACACGGATAGAGGTAAGCACTCGCTTCGACTAACACAAGCGCACGAAACACACGGCGAAGAAAAAATGTCTGACAGGTTGTCAGTAGGCTGCGTTCTTAATCTTCACCCAAATCTTTACAGTTACCACTATCTGCTTCTTTAAAAGCTTCACCAAACCAACCGTTCTTAGCGCACTAAAGACCAGAACTACAAGCGTGGCGAATACGGAGCGGCGCTGGTGATCAAACGTTATCTGCGTGTGTGAGTTACCCGTGGTATATTAGCCGTGTATTAGGTTATACTAGGCTGGCCGACAACGCTTACTGCGGCGGCGGCATCCTCGTTTGTCGCATTAACCGTGATTTGGTTGTTTAGCACCGTCAGTGATTAAGATGTCGGTGACTTGGTCGGTTGACACAAGTAGCTATCTGCTCTTCTTGTTCCGTTGTGTCGGCGCCTAGACTCTTTCTCTACCCATCACTATCTTTCCCACTCTGCAACAATACTCCTAGTCTTTCCCTCTCATCTCACCTACACGCACCACGACACCACACCACACACACACACACCCACCGCACATTCTCTCTCTCATCTTCTCTCTCTCTCTCTCTCTCTCTCACACACACTCACACATGTCACCCACCCACACTTCTCTGCTCTCTTCTCATCTCACACCCACACCCAATTCTCTCCTTTTCGTCTCTCTCTCTCTCTCTCACACACATACACCCACCCACACACCCACCCACATTCTCTCTCTCTCTCATGTTCTCCTCGCTATCTGTATATATGCATCGATCCTACCTCTTTCTCTCTCTCCCGCTATCTCTATCAATCAATCCATCCACCTATTCATCCATCCATATATCCTTACATCCATCCCATCCCATCCATTTATCCATCAACACGCACACGCACGTACATACACCTACACGCACGCACCCCCACCCACACACATACACGCACGCACCCGCACACACATACACCTACACGCACCACACACATACACGCACGCACCTGCACCCACCCACACACATACACGCACGCACCCGCACACACATACACGCACGCACGCACGTTCATATGCTCTCTGTCGCTCCCTTCCTTAATGCATCTCCTCCGGCCCTCCCTCAAACAATTCCCTCAGTCCGTGCGTCAGGGAGTCTGTGGGACGTTTGCGCGCGCACGCACTGCCGCGTTGAATTACTCGTATATTTTGAGAAAAAAAGAAAGAATTCTGAGCGCGTGTTCAACCCGCTGCTAGCTGATCACCATGGTAACGGCGGGAGCGGCTTGCGGCGACAGGGTAATGTAAGAACAAAGGTGCGACACACACCTCTACGCTGCTGCTGCCTCCCTCACCTGTCCGAACCCGCGAGCTGCTACCGGCACGGCCCGCACAATGGGGACGGCGAGTGACGAGCGAGTGAGGTGCGAAAAGCTGCCGAGTCGGCCGCATGCATCGACGCGGGGATAGATCGCCCATGCATCCATCCATTTAAGCGTTTAATTCATTACGGCATTTTTTCCAGAATCGCGCGAACGTGCCCCTCCTCCCTCCAATAATAAGCCATTAGGGTCGACGCTGGGCAATTAGATATCGCTAGCTGATAAGACGACCTGCTTGTTGTGATGGCAGACGGCCGCTTGGCTGGCCATAGTCCGCCTTGATCTGTGTGAGTCTCACAAAGAGACGCAGTGGAGCACAAAGACTTCCCTAAGCAGCATGTTTACGCTGCGGTATGTATGTGGACCGACCAGCCTGCCAGCTACACACGCACGCACTCACGCACGTACACGCGCACGCACGCACGTACACACGCACGCACGTACACACGCACGCATGTACACACGCACGCACGTACACGCGCACGCACGTACACACGCACGCATGTACACGCGTACGCACGCATGTACACACGCACGCACGTACACGCGTACGCACGTACGCACGCATGTACACACGTACACGCGCACGCATGTACACACGCACGTACACGCGCACGCATGTACACGCGCACGCATGTACACGCGCACGCATGTACACGCGCACGCATGTACACACGCACGTACACGCGCAGCCGCCGTGGTGAGATATTACATTAATAGTCACCACCACCGCAGTAGCTCTCGCTCCTCCCGGCAGCAGCAGCAGCAGCAGCAGCAGCAGCAGCAGCAGCAGCAGCAGCAGCAGCAGCAGCAGCAGCAGCAGCAGCAGCAGCAGCAGCAGCAGCAGCAGCAGCCT
>NW_014581944.1:0-413 GCF_000485595.1 Priapulus caudatus
TAAGTACGTGTGTGTGTGTGTGAGTGAGTAGTGTGTGTGTGTATGTGTGTGTGTGTGTAGGCGTGCGCGTGTGTGTGTGTGTGTGTGTACGCGCGCGCGCTCGTGTGTGTGTGTGTGTGTGCGTATTAGATAGTCAGGTAAGTGACGCATGCGTAGTACGTGCGTGTGTCCTCCTCCGTTACAGGTGAGCAGCGAGCTATTGTCGTCTGCACTCGCCGCGGATCGCTGAATGACATCGTACCGGAAGCTCACTGCGCCTCTGAGCGCAAGCAGTCTACCTCCCCAATACGATGCGCCACGAATCCATGCCCACCGCAGTACGTACAGTACAACTACAAGTTACTACTGTACACTACAAGTACTCACTGATCTATATATATATATGTATATACTATGTAGATCAGTACATACAC
>NW_014581944.1:1607-2098 GCF_000485595.1 Priapulus caudatus
TGTGTGTTTACGTGGTGCGTGTGTGCGTGTGCGTGCATGCGTGTGTGTATTTGTGTGTGCGCGTGTGTGTGCGTGCGTGCGTGTGTGTGTATGCGTGCGCGTGTGCGTGCGCGTGTGCGTGCGTGTGTGCGCGTGCTTCTGTTTGTTTACACCTGTTCGTGTTCGCCAGTGTTCGACTGACTGCGGCAAGGGAGAGAGAAGGCGGTCGGTGCAGTGCGTCAGTGATGGCGGCTTAATTCTGCGCTGGAAGGAATGTGACGTCACGAGCAAACCGACGACGTCAGAGGTGTGCGACATGGGGTCGTGCGTGAAGACGTGGTTCTTCTCGGAGTGGACGGAGAAGGTACGATACCTCACCGATAGCTACCTCACCTACTCACCTACCAGATACCTCACCGATAGCTACCTCACCTACTCACCTACCAGATACCTCACCGATAGCTACCTCACCTACTCACCTACCAGATACCTCACCGATAGCTACCTCACCT
>NW_014581944.1:4145-9128 GCF_000485595.1 Priapulus caudatus
CCACTTAACGTTCCATTAACGTACAGCGTTAACTTTGCGTTAACTTACTGCAGGGGTAATAATTTAGCTCGCTAATTGATCATTAATTGTCTGTACAGTGTTCGGAGACGTGTGGCTGGGGAGTGAGAACGAGGGAAGGCACGTGTCTAGACAGCAACCAGACAGTGAGTACTGAGTGTGAAGCCAGCAATAGACCGCGGCTGCGTGAGAGCTGCAGTGATGCGGACTGCACCACCGGACCCGTCACACATAGAGGTAACACACACACACACACACACACACACACACACACACACACACACACAACAACACACACACACACACCGCGCGTCCGCAGCACACGGGCTTACCCGTCACGATAACACAAACTTATAATCCATACTAATAAAAACCTTTTACGATCTATCTGAAAACGTATCGTTATCATAATGTTATAATGAATACTAATCGTTCATATTAATAAATACTCGTAATTTTATCAATTTAATCGTTATTTAATTATATGAAAATATATCGTTATCATAATCTCATAATGAATCACAACGAAAATGCATCATCCTAATATTTACCTTACTGCGAATTCGCTCGCCGATGAAATAACATTTGCTGCTAGAAATAGGTTTAACGGTGTAAACGTAACACGTAAAGCGTGATTGCTTTGTGTGAGAAACATCTGAAGCGAACTTAAAAAAACACAGACTCATGTGTGTGTCGCTCCGTCTTACAGAGAAGGTCGAGTCGTGTAAGGATACTTACGACAACTGTGACCTAGTCGTCCAGGCGAGGCTGTGTCGGTACAGCTACTACAGCGCCGCCTGCTGTAAAACATGTAGCGAACACGATCACCACTGACGTCAATCACTGACGTCATCGCCACGTGACGGATCCACGTGACGGATCCACGCCTCGTTCTTTTCACAACTCTACAGCTTGTTCTACTTTGTGAGGTCTCTGCCTGACCGCTGAGGTGGCGGTGTAAACCTCGTGTCTGCACACTCCGCATCACTGCCGCGCTGGCTATATAAGCCTCATCATGATCGGTGATACGATGCGAGCTTGCGATACTAGATCTACCGGTTCTGCACCAGCAGCCGCACGAACCCTGAAGGACGTGTCCGCGAACAAAAGACGTATCCGCGGGATTAAGGAAAGGTTAAGTTAAGGTTAAGGTTTCCTGGTTGCATCGGGGATGAGCGCATAATACACGGGGTGCTTCTGGTTGTTCCGGTAATACACGCAGTGAAAACACACGATGGAACGGCACAGGGTCTCTGCTGATATATATCCCCAGGTATTGGGCGATAGGTGGCGCCACATGTAGGCGAGGAGCTTGAGTTGGTTCTCACTGCTTTCTAGACGCTGCGAGGCTTTCGATAGAAACTATTAAAAACTAGATCACGTCTCATCAAGTTTTACTGACAACCGTCGACACGTCATCACGATTTGTACGTAAGTTTTACACGAGTTATAAGATCATAATAATGGAAAGTAAACTAGTAAACAATCTTATATGTTAATAGATTGAGTGGCAATCTCATTGGGCCTGTGAAGGCGAAAACTACCTAAACATTTTTTTATTTAGCTGTAAGACTCACTCGTATATAAGCGTAAGTATACTAGTCGTTGCTTTAGTATAACATTCTGGCCAATCTCACACCAGATGCTTTCTATTTCATGCTATGTCTGTTTGGAATTTTTTTCCTGTGAGAAGGCACGCCAATATCGGATATGATTAAATCCAGAAACAGCTTCATGATGCAACGGTGATGATTGGTTGAATGCTGACTATAACGGAGAAAACTTTATGATTGGTCGAAACATTCACGTTAGGTGCGGGCGTCGCTGAAGTCATTGATTCTTGATAAAAAAAAAACGTAATTGCCAGCCATAATCCGCAGGAAAAACAAGATATTGTTTCTCTAGCAAAAATCACGTTCATGAATATGGCGACTGAATAACTGAATGGCGACGTGCATGCATGAGCAGCAGTGTATGCGAGACTGGTGCGATGTACGCTGTGGACGAATTAAGTCACTAAACGATCCCATATCACACGTACTGCGCGGTATCTCAAGGTGTTAGGTGTAGTCAAAGAGCTTATAACGATTAGTGCATAGATGAGTGAAAGATTAGTGAATAGATCATTATAAGCTCTTTGGTGTAGTCGTGCGTGAACTGCGCATGCGCAAACAGCCGTAATAGAAGAACGGACGCGATTCGAAAGTAAATAGACAAACCGCCAAATGGTTGTAAAACTATATTTATGATTCTTTTATTAACATTTTGTATTAGCCCCACCGTAAAAAATCGTATTGCTTCGCGGAATGTTGTTTAAAGACCAAAGGCAGTGTGTCTTTGTTTGGGTAGATAATTGTCTTACGAGGATATGGTTTGTGTGTTTTTGTCCGTGTGATATTTTCCGGGTAATATTGCCCTTGTCCAAATGATAATGTCCTGGCGATATTGTACGCATAATATTGTCTAGGTGAAAGTGTCTGGATCAAATTTCTATGACATTAGATGACATCTGGATGACATTGGATTATAACATCCGGATAATATTATTTGGGACATATCGTTATATAAATGATATTGTTTTGGCGGATGTTGTACGGAGTATATCATCCGGGTGCTTTGGCTCGATGTGAATTGTTCTGACGCTGATAGTCGCATATGATGAACGGCTAAATGCGATTTGTTAAAAGTACGTGTAAACGAACGCTTTGTTGGTGTATGGCTTAGTGTTTGTGACATTATGGTTAAACATCGGAATGTCAATATTATCAAACTAATGCATACGTGTGTGTGCAGCATAGAGATGCATTATGCTGCATACGTGTGTGTGCAGCATAGAGATGCATTATGAGATGAGACTGATCTGTATAAACAGAATGATGTCTCCGTAAACTTGTTTGTAAATAATTATTTGAACCGTTGCGTGTTAAATACTTTATCTCTCTAACGCGTTTTGGGAGATTTATAACGTAATGAAACAGGGTCACATTTCTTATCTGTTATATTCCTCCTTCTGTATTTGAAGAGGGGAGGTAAAATGTATGTGCATGTATACATTTATGTACCTACATATTTATTCATTGATAGCAAAATTTTGAGATGTCGGCATGAAATGACCGAGGTTTGATGTCCACAACGATCGCTGATGAAGCGGTTTATTAATTAAGTAAAGTAAATTAAGTAAATTAGTAAAACAATACTACACGGCAAGATGACGAATAATAATCAAAATGCATCAATTATTGTTGATAAAACCTCTATAGCGACGAGGATGGGATTCGAACCCACGCGGGCAGAGCCCAATGGATTAGCAGTCCATCGCCTTAACCACTCGGCCACCTCGTCGGAATGAAGGTCAACCCAGTGGTTGAGGTCAAATCCTGTTTATGAGGGTGGAGTCATAGATTTATATACACTATACACTATATATACACTAGGTACTATATTAGATATATAGTGTATAATTATAACAGATATCTACGGGTGGAATGCAATCTCCTGGGAGTTGGCGTGTGGCGCCAGTTACTGGCTAGATGTGCTCCCGGTTGATTTTACGCATGAAACAGACTTGGGACGTGTGGGGGGCACTCGCCTCAGAACAGGGTAGGGGGTGCGCCTCCGGGACCTTGAAAACCTGATCCTGTCGCAAACCGCTTTGCGCCCTTAAATACACCCTGTCCCAATATACTGCACTAAAAAGTATACCCTGTTGCAATATTGCACATTTCGGTTATGGTTATCTGTCAATATAGGCAGATATGGGTCCAATATCGGCCTGGTGATATTGGCCCAATATTGTTTTGCTAATATGGGGCAGATATTGGACCAATATCTGCCTATATTGGTCCAATCATAGAAATAGTATAGATAACCTATCTATACTATTTCTATACTATTTCTATACTATTTTCATGGGTCCAATATTGGCCTGGTGATATTGACCCAATATTGTTTTTGCCAATATTGGTCCAATATCAGCTTGATGGGTGTGTATCTAGATAACCCTGTGCCAATAATGATGCTCGGAAAATATACTCTGTGCCAATAATGATGTTCGGAAAATATACCCTGTCCAGCGGCACGTCTCCAGTACCTTTAACAATGGGAGTGCCCCCCCCCCCCGGGGGCCGTGTATGATGGTATGCCACGTGTACATTCAAAATTGGGTCAAAATTAAGATAGATTAGGGCCAAAGTATTACGGGTCCCATCATGTGTTTAAGGACTACAAACCAGGAGGCCCCTATTTTTTTTAATTAACATCGGATTGAAGAGAATCTAACATCAAGAACTTTTAAACTTTTGAATTTCGATCGAGATGGTCCTCAGCAATTATTGAAAGTGCACCTAACTGTTTATAGCTATATTATGTAATATTAGATAAGTAGATAAAATTTTAAAAAGTAAGATAGAATAGTACATTTAATAGTAGTATTTAATAGATTTAATGTGGCTACTGTAGGGTAGAATATAATCATGTTGGACAAGAACACCCTCACCGGGTGGTCAGCAATGTTTATTTAGTAGTTTTGTCGGTAGCTATAGTACCGGGTAGGATATGATTATGTTCGCGAGGACAAGAACACCCTTATAGTGTGCTCGGCAGTGTGTATTTCACGGCTGTTCTGTCGCACGCAGTGCACCGCGCAACCTGTGGAGATGGGGTTCAGGAGAGAGATGTCATCTGCCTTCAACGTCGAGGCAGCAGCAACAACTTCAAGTCTCTGAAATCGAAGCACTGTCGAGGAGAGCGGCGACCGCACGCGCGACAGTCGTGCAGTTGCTGCAGGCCTGCTGCTGCCCAGAAGTCTGGTACACGTCAGTGTGGTCAGAGGTACGCGCCTAAGTGTGGTGTGTGTGTGTGTGTGTGTGTGTGTGGTGTGTGTGTGTGTGCGCGTGTGTGTGTGTGTGTTGTCGTGCGTGACTGTGTGTGTTGTGTTGCGTGCCGTGGCGTGCGGTGCGTTCGCGC
>NW_014581945.1:0-4410 GCF_000485595.1 Priapulus caudatus
TGGACAGCCTGTGGAGGTAGGTGTAGAGGGGCGTGATGTTGATGGGCAGCCTGCGGAGGTAGGTGTAGAGGGACGTGATGTTGATGGGCAGCCTGCGGAGGTAGGTGTAGAGGGACGTGATGTTGATGGACAGTCTGCGGAGGTAAGTGTAGAGGGACGTGATGTTCATACTTTTCCTGCGGAGGTAGGTGTAGAGGGGTGTGATGTTTATACTTTGCCTGGGAGGTAGGTGTAGAGGGGAGTGATGTTGATGGACAGCCTGTGGAGGTAGGTGTAGATGGGAGTGATGTTGATGGACAGTCTGCGGAGGTAGGTGTAGAGGGACGTGATGTTGATGGGCAGCCTGCGGAGGTAGGTGTAGAGGGGCGTGATGTTGATGGACAGACTGCGGAGGTAGGTGTAGAGGGACGTGATGTTGACGGACAGCCTGCGGAAATAGGTGTAGAGGGGCGTGATGTTGACGGACAGCCTGCGGAGGTAGGTGTAGAAGGGCGTGATGTTGCGCCTCTATGTGATCCTGTCACGTAGCGAGTAGATTAATAGATCACCAGCTATGCCATGTCAACCTCACTATGTCGCTGGTCAGCAGATTACGAGCAGTCGGTATTAATTGTAATACAGGTAAATTGAGTATGTAGAGTAGCATATTGGTCTATTTATTTCAGTGCCTGGCCAGGTTGAGAATTTCGAGCTGAATATAGATGACGACGGAGTGACAAGCGTGACGGCCACCTGGGAGGTATAGCCATGCATACGAACCGAACACTGTCAAAGAAAGTTGTTCGTTTTAGTGTTGGTGGCCTGCACAATTTATGCAATCGCCTCCAGGACACCCATAATCAACTTGCCCATATAGGACAACCGACCAGCATCACTTCTCAGCCCGCACAGCGTTCTATTTCACGGCATACCCACGACCAATCATCCCCAAATTGGCTCTTGCCTTAGTGCTACTTCTTAACTTACCATAGCATCACTACACATCTTACCCTCATCCACTCCCCACTCCTTTCAACCCACCCCACACTACAACACCCTACGCCACTCTCACCCCACACCACCCACCCTCACCTTCACCCCACCCTAATCCCTTCTCTACCCCTTCCACCCCACTCTAACCTTCCTACCCCACCTTCACCCCTCACCCCACTCTCACCTCACACCACCCACCCTCACCCTTACCCTTACCCTCACCCCACCCCACCCACCCTCACGTCCCACCCGCGTATCTCTCACCTCGTAACACACTACACTTTCAATATACGCACAAACTCCAAACGAATACGAACAACAGCTCTCGGTAACCACGGCGAACACGGCCCAACTATTCCCAGGCGCCCGCAGAGTGGAATTGCATGACGAATAAACGCTACGAGGTCGAGTACACGGCCTCTCCGGACCACCTCTCCCCAGTACTGCAGCCGAGGTTGCAGCCATACTGGCAGATCGACAGCGCGCCATTCACGAAGTGGCAGGCTAGAGTACGTGCAACGAATCGGGATGCTGTCGGATACTGGAGCGACAAGCGTAGCGTGACAACGCCACCTGCCGGTGAGTTGCGCCAATACAAGCACTGACCGCATATTAACGTAACAATGGCCACTAATACCATATTTGGTGTTGAACTTGGAAAGAGTCCATTCTACGGGCAGAGAAACAACGTACTGTGATTTCATTGCATTAGCAACAGAATTTGGTCAAGTAGCTGTTGGTCGAAGTAGCTGCTTCAGAATCAGTGTTTTTTTTAGAAGTGCATGGCATTGTTAGAGTCTGAAAATAGCTACTTCGAGAGATTCGAAAATGCTCGGAGATACAATTAGAAATGAATGGTGCAGAGAGTCTTATTCAAAAAAGTAAAAATAAAAAATTTATATTATTTTTTTTTTCTCGCGCAGAATATATCATCGCGTCTGGAAGAATCGATGTCATCTGTGTAGATCCCACTACTCATGCAATCTGTTGCGTCATCTAATATAGATACCACTACTGCTACCTTCCTTCATATAATCTCATCTAGTGTAGATACCACACTACTACCTTCCTTCATATAATCTCATCTAGTGTAGATACCACACTGCTACCTTCCTTCATATAATCTCATCTAGTGTAGATACCACACTGCTACCTTCCTTCATATGATCTCATGTAGTGTAGATACCACACTGCTATACCTTCCTTCATATCCCGTCATTTAGTGTAGACACCACACTGCTACCTTTCTTCATATCCCGTCATCTAGTATAGATACCACACTGCTACCTTCCTTCATATAATTCTCATCTAGNTGAGAGCAGCGTTGCAACGCGAAACACGAGTATAGCTCGTTGCGAACCTCGGCAAACCACTGCCGCGAAACACGAAGGTATACCTCGTGGCAAAAAAATAAATAAAATAAAAAAATAAGATTTGGAACGTTTACTATGTTCTCGGCTATAGCTGGGCATAGGAGCTATACGGGGCTAGCAATTCAGATTGCGTGCGAGGGACTGTAGTAGGACCCCGCGAAGTGGTAGAGTGGAGCATAATTCTATAGCTATGGATAACTTTAGGCTGTTGTTTTTAGAACGGTGTATTTTGGGGAAGCTGTTTTGAGAGCATGAGGTAGAGTTGTTTTTTAGGTTCAGCGCCGTGCGCGGCAAAGGCGTTTGAGCCGGGCGCGTGTGTTGTGAAGTTGTCTTAATGTCTGAGAAAGTTGTGTTTTGTGATTTTGAATAGTATCAGGCGGTGATAGACTCGCGTGTTAGTGTTCTACTTCCAGTCGCGATGATATCTTCTGCGCGAGAAAAAAAAATATAAATTTTTTATTTTTACTTTTTTGAATAAGACTCTCTGCACCATTTATTTCTAATTGTATCTCCGAGCATTTTCGAATCTCTCGAAGTAGCTATTTTCAGACTCTAACAATGCCATTCACTTCTAAAAAAAACACTGATTCTGAAGAAGCTACTTCGACCAACTTCTGTTGCTAATGCAATGAAATCACAGTACGTTGTTTCTCTGCCCGTAGAATGGACTCTTTCCAAGTTCAACACCAAATATGGTATTAGTGGCCATTGTTACTCGATGTCATCTGTGTAGATCCCACTACTCATGCATTCTGTCCCGTCATCTAATATAGATACCACTGCTGCTACCTTCCTTCATATCCCGTCATCTAGTGTAGATACCACACTGCTACCTTCCTTCATATCCCGTCATCTAATATAGATACCACTGCTGCTACCTTCCTTCATATCCCGTCATCTAGTGTAGACACCACACTGCTACCTTCCTTCATATCACGTCATCTAGTGTAGACACCACACTGCTATACCTTCCTTCCTATCCCGTCATCTAGTGTAGATACCACTACTGCTAAGATGACGGGATATGAAGGAAGGTAGCTGTGTGGTGTCTACACTAGATGACGGGATAGGAAGGAGGGTAGCAGTAGTGGTATCTACACTAGATGACGGAATAGGAAGGAAGGTATAGCAGTGTGGTGTCTACACTAGATGACGGGATATGAAGGAAGGTAGCAGTGTGGTGTCTACACTTAGTCTAGATGACGGGATATGAAGGAAGGTAGCCGTGTGGTGTCTACACTAGATGACGGGATAGGAAGGAAGGTAAAGTGTAGATACCACACTGCTACTTTCCTTAATATAATCTCATCTAGTGTAGATACCACACTGCTACCTTCCTTCATATAATCTCATCTAGAATAGATACCACACTGATATACCTTCCTTCATATCCCGTCATCTAGTGTAGATACCACACTGATATACCTTCCTTCATATCCCGTCATCTAATGTAGATACCACACTGCTATACCTTCCTGCATATCCCGTCATCTAGTGTAGATACAACACTGCTACCTTCCTTCATATAATCTCATCTAATGTAGACACCACACTGCTATACCGTCCCTCATATTCCGTCATCTAGTGTAGATACCACACTGCCAGTTTCCTTCATATAATCTCATCTAGTGTAGATACCACACTGCTACCTTCCTTCATATCCCGTCATGTAGTGTAGATACCACACTGCTACCTTCCTTCATATAATCTCATCTAGTATAGATACCACACTGTTACCTTCCTTCATATCCCGTCATGTAGTGTAGATACCACACTGCTACCTTCCTTTATATCCCGTCATCTAGTGTAGATACCACACTGCTACCTTCCTTCATATAATCTCATCTAGTGTAGATACCACACTGCTACCTTCCTTCATATCCCGTCATGTAGTGTAGATACCACACTGCTACCTTCCTTCATATCCCATCATGTAGTGTAGATACCACACTACTACCTTCCTTCATATCCCGTCATGTAGTGTAGATACCACACTACTACCTTCCTTCATATCCCGTCATGTAGTGTAGGTACCACACTGCTACCTTCCTTCTTATCCCATCAT
>NW_014581945.1:4697-7799 GCF_000485595.1 Priapulus caudatus
GACCACGGCTAACTAAGGCTAGAGCAGGGCTAGGGGTAGGCCAGCGTGCGGCAGTGACCACGGCTAACTAAGGCTAGGGCAGGGCTAGGGGTAGGCCAGCGTGCGGCAGTGACCACGGATAGGTGTAAACCACTGTGCGGTAGTGACCACGGATAGGGGTAAACCAGTGTATAGCAGTGGCCACGGCTAAGGCTAGGGCAGTATGTAGCAGTGATTACGGCTAGGAGTAGGCCACTGTACAGCAGTGACAAAGGTTAGGGGTAGGCCAGTGAGTAGCAGTGACCATGGGCTGGTAAGTCAGTGTGCAGCAGTGACCACGGGTAGGGGTAAATCAGTGTGTAGCAGTGACCATGGGCAAGGGTAAGTCAGTGTGTAGCAGTGACCATGGGCAGGGGTAAGTCAGTGTGCAGCAGTGACCATGGGCAAGGGTAAGTCAGTGTGTAGCAGTGACATAGGCCGGGGTAAGTCAGTGTGTAGCAGTGACCATGGGCAGGGGTAAGTCAGTATGCAGCAGTGACCATGGCTAAGCGTTGGGCAGTGTGTAGCAGTGACATGGGCAGGGGTAAGTCAGTGTGCAGCAGTGACCATGGCTAAGCGTTGGGTAGTGTGTAGCAGTGACCATGGGCAGGGGTAAGTCAGTGTGTAGCAGTGACCATGGGCAGGGGTATGTCAGTGTGTAGCAGTGACATGGGCCGGGGTAAACCAGTGTGTAGCAGTGACATGGACAGAGGTAAGTCAGTGTGCAGTAGTGACCACGGGTAGGGGTAAGTCAGTATGCAGCAGTGACCATGGCTAGGCGTTGGGCAGTGTGTAGCAGTGACCATGGGCAGGGGTAAGTCAGCATACAGAAGTTACTACGGCCAGGAGTAAGTCAGTGTGTAGCAATGGCCATAGTCAGATAGATCTGTGAGCTATCGGTGAGTTACATAAGTGGCCTTTGTGCTGGCTTGCTAGCTGCCATCTCATCATCTCTGTAGATATGTTTGCTATATTACTATTACCGAAACGTGCATGTGACACAATGTTCCTATAAAATGACGAAAACATTATGGTTCTAGAAGCCGTCAGAGCACAGCACATGTAGGTTATGAATGATTTGCTTCTTTCTAAAGCAGACGACATCCTGGACTTATTTGACGGCAGACCGTCTGCAAAAAGGTCAGCAAAGACGGAAGAGTAACCGGACGGACTTGCCGAAGAGAGGTCTCTGAACGAGTCTAGACTCTAATGCAGAAAATACCCATGACTCCAGCCAAGCCTCGCCTTACGCCCTAGGAGGGACAAGGCAGTTTTTAAAGGGCACATAAGAAATTGCCTTGGATTTTGTAACAAAGTAAAGGGCACCTAGGCAATTCGCTGATTTTTTAAGGGCACCTAGGCAATTTTCAAAATTTGAGAATGGCACCAAGGCAATTCTCAAAATCTGCGAAAAAGTACACTTTACATACTCAAAATATGCGAAAAAGTACACTTACATGATACTACATTTACCTGTCACAGAACGAGCTGAATAAAAATGTGGGATATCTAAAACTACACCGATTTTCATTTATTTTATGCTTTTATTAGAGACATAATTAGGAAAATAACAAGTCAAAAAAATCAAAAATATATATCTTATAAACAAATATTTTTAATAATTGTAATGATATTGCGTTTATTTTACATAGGTAACTAAAAACAGTCATAAATAATTTACAATGTAAAGTTCGATATCACAGCGACATCTCCAGATTGGACATAGTACCAGGGGCTGACATTAAGAACTGCCGATCGCCCGGGGCGCGGAATTTTTTTTCCCCACAAAAGTTCTGGACACCAATCTTTCCTAATTTGCATACAGCCAATCAGCGCACTACATTCACTCGACTTCCTCAAAGCAACAATGGCGGCACGCAATTTGCTATGTGTGCCATTTGTAGTGACAAGCATGACAAAAGTATCGATTATTCGAAATTATTCTCTGGGCTGTCAGTAGGTTTACACGCGCAAAAGTTTCCATTAGGGATAGACTTTGCACAATTTTATAAAGGACATAATACATATAGATAAAGATTTTTTCATTAGACGCGCGCCCTACTTCAGTACTTGACCAATTTTGCTGAAATGCGAGAAACTTTCACACATGTTGTGCCAAAGCGTGTACATTAAAATGCATGAAGAATGTTTTTACCTTAGATCAAGTTTTGCTGAAAATATGGTGACAAGTTATTTCTGGATGCGTTCTGATAGATTGTAACTTAGAGCCTGTGATGTATTCACATAGATTTATTGTGAAATAAACGCAAGTATAAGGAACACAACGGACAATGCGGTCGCATCCTTACTCTGGTCCTTCGCCGGGGTGAACCACTGGCGCCATCTAGTATGAACAATATTAATATAATAAAACAATACATTAAATCCCCTTCCTGGTGGATTTTAACTAAATCAGCTTCCTTATAGTCACTCACTGGATAACTATTGATATTGGTTTCACACAAAATTACACGAATAATTAACGAAATAACTATTAATCAACTTTGGACTATTTGCTCAAACACAAATTACTGTCTTAGAGCCTGATGCTCATACAGATTAACACTGAAGGTTAACTCATCCACTACAATCACAAACTAGAAATTATATTTCACAAATTGCTGTAAGCTGTTTGCTTTCACAACACTCTCATCCACTACAGTCAAAACTCTAAAGATCACATCGCTTTGGAGCCTTTCCTCATCCGGGTTGATTGCCTTATGGGAATAGGAGGCGATGACCTATCTGTATCACAAGGTGCCGTCTGAGGGTTCACAGTCCACTTCAATGAGATATTTATGGGCCGCGGAATGTTATCAGCTCGTGGTATCTAATTAGGCATTAAATGGGACTCCGGAACAGCCCGATCAACACCAAACCGATCATACAAGTCCTCGTCCCTTGTGATCTTACAGTCTCTCTCCATGCCTACTCCCATATCACTCGGGATTTTCTTAAAGAACGAAGAGTTTATGGTCACAGAATGCTGCCCATCTGATGCAGATGTCATACTACCCTTCTTCTGAGTAATGGTTAGTGGTGTGGTTTGATATGGTAAGCCACCTTGACAAGATTGTATGGGTT
>NW_014581945.1:8159-9126 GCF_000485595.1 Priapulus caudatus
CATATCCCGTCATCTAGTGTAGATACAACACTGCTACCTTCCTTCATATAATCTCATCTAATGTAGACACCACACTGCTATACCGTCCCTCATATTCCGTCATCTAGTGTAGATACCACACTGCCAGTTTCCTTCATATAATCCTATTTACACTAGATGAGACTATATGAAGGAAGGTAGCAGTGTGGTATCTACACTAGATGAGACTATATGAAGGAAGGTAGCAGTGTGGTATCTACACTAGATGACGGGATATGAAGGAAGGTATATCAGTGTGGTATCTACACTAGATGAGATTATATGAAGGAAGGTAGCAGTGTGGTGTCTACACTAGATGAGATTATATGAAGGAAGGTAACAGTGTGGTATCTATACGAGATGACGGGATATGAAGAACGGTAGCAGTGTGGTATCTACACTAGATGACGGGATATGAAGGAAGTTAGCAGTGTGGTATCTACACTAGATGATAGCAGTGTGGTATCTACACTAGATGACGGGATATGAAGGAAGGTATATCAGTGTGGTATCTACACTAGATGACGGGATATGAAGTAAAGTATAGCAGTGTGGTATCTACACTAGATGACGGAATATGAAAGAAGGTAGCAGTGTGGTGTCTACACTAGATGACGGGATATGAAGGAAAGTATAGCAGTGTGGTATCTACACTAGATGACGGAATATGAAAGAAGGTAGCAGTGTGTTACCTTCCTTCATATAATCTCATCTAGTGTAGATACCACACTGCTACCTTCCTTCATATCCCGTCATCTAGTGTAGATACCACACTGCTACCTTCCTTCATATAATCTCATCTAGTGTAGATACCACACTGCTACCTTCCTTCATATAATCTCATCTAGTGTAGATACCACACTGCTACCTTCCTTCATATCCCATCATGTAGTGTAGATACCACACTGTTACCTTCCTTCATATCCCATCATGTAGTGTAGATACCACA
>NW_014581946.1:0-7082 GCF_000485595.1 Priapulus caudatus
GAGAGAGAGAGAGAGAGAGAGAGAGAGAGAGAGAGAGAGAGAGAGAGAGAGAGAGAGAGAGAGAGAGAGAGAGAGAGAGAGAGAGAGAGAGAGAGAGAGAGAGAGAGAGAGAGAGAGAGAGAGAGAGAGAGAGAGAGTGAGAGAGGAGGGGTGGCGGGTGTTGATGGTGGAGTAATGGCTCGACTAGCATGCTAGAGGCGGCGGCCGCCTGTGTCAACACTGATTGCACGACGTCAGGCCATTAGCACCGCAATAGCTACGTGACAGCAGCGTGACAGCAGCGTGAGGTCACGGTGACAGCAGAGTGACAACACCGTGACAGCAGCGCGACAGCTACGTGACAACAGCGTGACAGCAGCGTGAGGTCACGGTGACAGCAGAGTGACAACACCCTGACAGCAGCGCGACAGCTACGTGACAACAGCGTGAGGTCACGGTGACATCATATTCACACGCAGCGCGCACACATCTCTGTCTTACTCCTTCCCCACCTCTCCCTCTCTCTCTCTACTAATCTCTCTGCACCTCTTCCCTTCTGTCTTACTCTCTCTCTGCTCTCTCCACCCTCTTCCGCCTCCCTCTCTCAAATCTCTCTCCTCTCTCTCTCTCTCCCCTATCCCGCTCCCTCTCTCTCCCTCGCTCCCTCCCTCCGCCACTGCTCACTCTCTCGTCGTCCTCCATAGCCAACCCCCAGCAGCCAGACAGCAGCACCAGCAGAAAGCAGCAACCCCACGCACCACCACCAACCACACCACACACCACCAGCACCACCACCACAACGCACCAGCAGCAGCAGCAGCCGACAAGCACAGCATCCAGCAGCCAGCACCAGCAGCACAGCAGCACGCCACCACCACCACGCACCACCACCACCACCACCACCACCAGCAGTCAGCAGCACAGCAGCCACACATCAGCAGCAGCAGCACCCAGCCAGCAGCACGCAGCAGCAGCAAAAGCAGGAGCAAGCACCACCCACCAACACCACCACCACACCCACCCAACCACCACCACCGCACGCGTGCAGGAGCATGCGAGCAGTAAGCAGCGCAGCAGCAGCAGCAGCAGCAGACAAGAGCAAGCGCGACCCAGCACAGTAAGCCAGCAGCAGCAAGGCAGCGGCAGCAGCCAGCACGGCGCTAACTCCAGCTGTGACGGTAGGCATGCATGCCACGCGCCAATATTTGCCGTGCGCAAAACAAATTGTATTTCATCGTCGCACGGACATTAGCGTTTGCATAGATACAGGTTAGAGAACCATGATAGGGGATGTGGAGAGGGCAGGCCAGGCAGGCAGGGAGGCAGGCAGGCTAGTAGGTCAGGTAGGTAACAGGCAGGCAGGCATGCAGGCAGCACGGCAGGCAGGCTGGTAGTAGGTAGATCAGGAGGCCAGGCAGGCAGGCCCCGGCCGGCAGGCACCCCAGGCAGGGAGGCAGGCAGGCGGTATGTAGGCTAGGTAGACAGGGAGGCAGGCAGGCAGGCAGGCAGGTCAGGCAGCAGGCAGGCAGGCTAGGCAGGCAAAAGGCCCCTTGGGGTTTAGGTAGGTAGACCAGGAGGCAGCAGGCAGGCAGGCAGGCAGGCAGGCAGGCAGGCAGGCAGGGCAAGGCAGGCAGGCAGGCGCAGGCAGGCAGGCAGCAGGCATGGGGGGGGGCGCGGGGCGGGGGCTGGTATGGTAGGTAGGCAGGGAGGCAGGCAGGCCAGGCAGGCAGGCAGGCAGGCAGTGCAGGCCAGACAGGCAGGCCCGGCAAGGCAGGCAGGCAGGCAGATAAGCAGGCAGGTACGCAGACCGGCAGGCAGGCAGGCAGGAGCAAGGTATGGCAGGCAGGCGGCAGCAGGCATAGCAGGGATGGCATGCATGGTAGACATGCATGCAGGCAATCAGGCAGGCAGCAGCAGGCAGGCAGGCAGGCAGCAGGGCAGGCCAGGCAGCAGCAGGCAGGCAGTAGGTAGGCAGGGAGGCAGGCAGGCAGGCCAGGCAGGCAGGCAGCAGGCAGGCCGGCAGACAGAGCAGCAGGCAGGTGGTAGCAGGGCGGCCGCAGGCAGGCAGGCATGGTGTGGGGGTGGGTTTTGGCGGTTTGGTGTTGGGGTAGGCAATGCATGGCAGGCAGGCAGGCAGGCAGGCAGGCAGGTATGCAGCCAGGCAGGTCAGGCAGGCAGGCGGCAGGAGGGGATGCATGCAGGTAGACATGGCATGCAGGCAGGCAGGCAGGCAGGCAGGCAGGCGAGGCCAAGCAGGCATGCATTGCAGTAGACATTGCATGCATGCAGGCAATCAGGCAGGCACGACCAGGCAGGCAGCCAGGCAGGGTAAGGCGGGCCAGGTAGGCAGCTGGCAGCCAAGAGGCAGGCGAAGTGTAGGGAGCAGGTATGCGAGGCAGGCAGGTCAGGCATCAGGCAGATAGGGCAGGTAGGCAGTGCAAGGTAGCAGGCAGGGCAATGCAATGGCAGCAGGCAGGCGGGCAGCCAGGCAGGGCAGGCAGGGAGACAAGCAGGCAGCAGGCAGCAGGCAGGCAGGGAAGACAGGCAGGCAGGCAGGCAGGAGGACAGGCAAGGCAGGTCACGTACCCAAGCAGTCAAGCCGGCAGTGAGGGCAGGCAGGAAGGGTAATGGAATAAGCGAGGCGAATGAATCAACATATGGAGGCTGACGGTAATGTATGGCAGTCCGTTCCCGCATCCCCACATCTCCAGCATCCCCGCATCCACAGCCCCGCATCCACACCATCCCAGCTGCAGGCATCACCGCATACCCGCTGCACCCCCGCATTCTTCGCACAGCATCCCAGCATCCAACAGCACCCCCGCAATCGCTCGCACAGCATCCCCAGCAATCCACAGCAATCGCAGCATCAATAGCATCCCCGCATCCACAAGACCACAGCATCCTAGCATCCACAGGACCACTGCACAGGGATCCAGGCATCCCCAGCATCCAAGCATCCCATCACGCAACAGCATCTCCCGCATCCACAGCATCGCTTACATACCCGCATCCGCTAGCATTGTACCAGCATTTATGGTATCCTCCAGCATCCACAGCATCCAGCATCGCGGCGCATCCCACATCCCCAGCATCCAAGCATCCCATCACCAACAGCATCCCCGCATCCACAGCATCCTTGCATCCCCGGCATCCCTAGCATCCCCACATCCCCGCATCCACAGCATCCCAGCATACCTAGGCATCCACAGACCAACAGCATCCCAGCATCCAGCATCCGCTGCATGCCAAAGCACAAGCACAAAAATAGGGCTGTCGTCACATGCAAATTTCTTCCCTCGACCCCCTCCTCCCTCCCGCCCGCTTTCTCGCTTCCAGCTCTCCCCGTTTTTACCCTCCCATCGACCACTCTCTTTCACTTGCTCCCACAGCCAATTCGCATATAGATGTCGATTGAAAGAGCGTATCAAACGTGTATCGTGTATCAATAGTCATGTAGTATCACCCTGATTTGTTCACGACCTCTGTCACACACACGTACACACGAACGTGCGAATGTGTGTACACACACACGCGCGCACACACACACGCACACACACGCACGCACGCACACACACACACACACCACGTACACACACACACACGCACACATGCGCGCGCGCACATACACACATGCGCGCGCGCACACACACACGCGCACACGCACACGTACACGCACACGCACACGCAGACGCACCCATGCACGTACATACACACATAACACACACACACACACACACACACACACACACACACACACACACGAGCGACTGCAGCGACGCACACGCAAACGCACACGCCACACGCATACACGCAGCACGCCAACGACGCGCAGCGCGCCAACGCCCGCGCGCAGCGCAAACGGCACGCACACTCACACCACCACACAGCCACACACTACACACAGGCACAACGACACACACAACACACACACAACACCACATACATACACACGCTCCACCTGTCGTTTTGTTGCAGAGGTCCACGGGTCGCTGATACACAAGCGAAGTGGAATTTTTTTTCCTGACAGGAATTCAGTGCCGCAAACGCTACGTCAATCTCTAGAATAGAATTGTCACACGCAAAACAAAGTAACGCGCTAGCGGGTCCAGGAAGCGGGAGGGGCGGAGGGGGGCATGGAAGGAGAAGGCCTGAGAACTGAATAAGAATCATCCCTCTCTTCTTTCTGTCTTTCTGTCTTCTCGCTCTCTCTCTCTCTCTCTCTGTCGCTCGCTCCTCCTCTCTCTTTCTGCTGTGGTCTTTCTCTCTCTCTCTCTTTCCCTTCCCACTCCTGTCTTATCTCTCTCCCTCTCTCTTTCTCTTCCCACTCTTCCCCCCTCTCTCTCTCTCTCTCTGTGGCAACGCTCTCGTTTCTCTGCGCAACATACCATCGCGCGCACGGGTACAGATTCAAACGTAACCGTATAACATATTATATGCCGTAACGTGCGCGATATATTAATATATTCATATAGATAGTATATATAAGATATATATATATATATATATATATATATATATATAGACTATGGACACGGCGGGCTAGGTAAACTGTGACAGAGCAGTGTGGCAATTAGTTGCATAAACATTAGCAGGAGACATCGTCAGCAGCAGATTCCAGCGTCAGCTAACCCAGGCTCTGCAAGCCTGAAGCATGAAGCATGAACGCATGAAGCCCTGCTATGTATATGTGTAGCGGGGTGCACGCTGTGTAGGTTACCATGCGGTGACACGGTGGTGACGGTGTAGCAACGACAGTGTCGCAGTGTCATCATCAACGTCGTCGTCGCTGTTGTTGTTGTTGTTGTTGTTGGTGGTGGTGGTGGTGGTGGGGTGTTGGTGTTGTTTTTGTTTTTGTTGTTGTTGCAAACATCGTTGGCATGTCTGGGTCATCGTCGGAAGACACGGTTGTATTATCGATCATCGTCGTCGTCATCGCCGTCGTCATCGTCGTCGTCATCGTCGTCGTCATCGACATCACCATCACCATCATCATCATCATGAACATCCACCACCTCCTCTTTCCCTACCTCCTCGTCCTCTTTCTCTTTTTTCTCTCCCTCGTCCTCCACCACCAACACCTACTCCTTCCCTTCCTCCTGCTACCCTTCTTCTTCTTCTATGTATTCCTCCTCCGCCCCCTCTTCTTCTTCCTCCTCAGCATCGTCGGCGTCATCGTCGTCGTCGTCGTCGTCGTCGTCGTCGTCGTCGCTGTGCAGGCATGCAGCGTGACATGCGAGCTATGCTTAGATTAGCAGATATCAAATCAAGTCGAGCATCCCAATCAAGACGTAGCTCTCCGCTCTATCGCTTTGTTGACCGACCCGACACCAGAGGGCGCAGTTTTATTTCCCCAGAGAAAATCTACCCGCCGCCGAGCCGGTTCGTCATGGCAATGACGCCGCGGTTCGCTGCCATGGCGACCGCAGCGATGGCAGTGCCCCTAGTGATCGATTTGTCACTAATTAGTTAATAGTATGGTCAAAATCAATCAATCAATCAATCAATCAATAGATAAATAAATATCAGTAGTAAATTATCGCTCTTTGCGATTATTTACTCCTGATATATATCTATATATACATATATATATATATATATATATATATATATATAATATAATTCTGTTAACTATTGAATTATATCAGAGTAAACAATTGTCATCATATTGTTATATATATATGTCCTGTAGCGACAGGCTGGGACCGTACGTACGGACGCAGAGGCACCTGCCCGCTACCCCCAAATGTTAGTGATCCCCCATATATAGGGAAAACATGAACTGCACTGCCATGGGATAAAACTGATAGACACAGGAGTGCAATAATATAGATTATTCTATTATGTAATTATTATTATCTATTATAAATAATTGTGAGTAGTGTCGTTCTGTTTGTTCCCTGCATAATTTCTAGGCGCAGTGACACGGAATAACGGCTGAAATTTTCGGTGCTTCATTCCTGACGCGATCAGGTTCGATTCCTAAACACACTTTGCGTTTTGTTTATTTATTGGGTTCAATGTTAAAAAAATACATATTTTAGAAAATCTAATGCAAAATCTATCCGCTGGAAAAAATTCAGTTCACTCCGCTAGGTGCGCTGGCTGCTAGACTTACAAAAACCAACGCACAGGCTAAGGGGTAGGCAGTCAGTCTGTCAGCGTACCTTGCAGTGGATTCGCACAGGCACACGCCTGGCTGTGGAATGCAAGTCACGCACACAACACACACACACACACACACACAACACACACACACACAGCACACACACACCCACACACACACACACATCACACACACACACACACACACACACACACGTACACACTCACACACACGACACACACACACACACACACACACACACACAGCAAAGACAAACACAAACGGCGCGAAAAACAAGACGTTCCCGCTACACTACGTGCGGGAGCGATATTAAACCATAACTGCGAAGTGTTTGCCTACATTTCCAAAATCATTACTAACAGTCAAACCCCGTCGTAGAAAACTGACGAGCCAAAAGAAAAATAATCGTATAAGCGGGTCGCCGTATATTATAATTTAGCCTAATTTGAAGAAAAAACAATGGATTAGAGAGGTGTGTACAAAGTGTTTTATATAGAAATGAATATAAATTAATTAAATAATAATATTTATTAGCTCTTGGTATTATGCGTGTATGTATTATGTATCATGCATAATATATTATTAGCTCTGGATAGATATAATAAGCTATAGAAGCTATATGTTAGCAATGTAGTGAAATAAAATTTAGGCGGCTACCTAAGCCTGATTGCACCCAACGTCTCGATACCATATAGAACTAGAGCACTCGGAGAGCACAGACCTCCGCCAAGGCAGCTGAAATTCTCTCAATGTAAATTTTTTTTATATAATTAATTAATTAATTAAGTGGAAAAAATAATTAATTAATTAATTAATTAAATAATTAATTGGATCCGGATAAGTGCAAGCGTGCAGGTGGGGAGGACTGTGGTTGCCCCTTAGCTGTGTGTTGCGTGTTTGTAAGTCTACAGCACGCGCACGCTAGCGGAAGTGAACTGAAACGTGCATGGTGACACACAAACACACAAAACCAACA
>NW_014581946.1:8449-9126 GCF_000485595.1 Priapulus caudatus
GTCCTTCATACTCCTACATACTCCTACATACTCATGCATACTCCTGGCATACTTCTGCATACTCCTACATACTCCTACATACTCCTATATACTCTTGCATACTCTTGCATACTTTTGCATACTCCTGCATACTCCTACATACTCCTGCATACTCCTGCATACTCCTACATACTCCTACATACTCCTACATACTCATGCATACTCCTGGCATACTTCTGCATACTCCTACATACTCCTGCATACTCCTACATACTCCTACATACTCCTACATACTCCTACATACTCCTACATACTCCTACATACTCCTACATACTCCTACATACTCCTACATACTCCTTCATACTCTTGCATACTTTTGCATACTCCTGCATACTCCTGCATACTCCTGCATACTCCTGCATACTCCTACATACTCCTACATACTCCTACATACTCCTACATACTCCTGCATACTCCCGCATACTCCTGCATACTCCTGCATACTCCTACAAACTATTGCATACTCTTGCATACTTTTGCATACTCCTGCATACTCCTGCATACTCCTGCATACTCCTGCATACTCCTACATACTCCTACATACTCTTGCATACTCCTACATACTCCTGCATACTCCTGCATACTCCTGCATACTCCTACCTACTCCTGCCTACTCCTGCATACTCCTGCATACTCCT
>NW_014581947.1:0-4261 GCF_000485595.1 Priapulus caudatus
GATCAAGACAGGGGTGGGCTAGTAGAGAGAGATAGCAGAGAGGCATGAGAGATATACGGCAGATACAAGGAGAGGAGCGAGAATACGAGGAGTTTAAGACGAAAGAGAAAAAGAGAGGCCACGCGACGTTAAAGAAGAGAAGAAAATGCGAGAAAAATGCGAGAGGAAAAGAGAGAAGAGAGAGACGAGAGAGACGAGCAGAGAAGGAGAACAAAGAAAGATAGTTAGGAAAAGAACTGATAGATAGAGAATGAGAGAGAGACGAGATGGAGGAGAGAGAGAGGAGCCGAGCAGGAGAAATGAAAGATAGTTACTTAGAGAGATGGAAAAACGATAGAATCTAGACTTTAAAGGAAGCGAGGGGCGAGACGGAGGAACTGACTGACGGAGAGGAGAGGCGAGAGCCGAACGAAGAAAGAAGATTGTTGGAAAAAGGATGAGATAGACCGAGAGAAGAGGAGAGAGAGAGGAGAGCGAGAGAAGAGAGAGACTCGGGCGCCCTCAGGCGCACAGAGAGCTTGCTGTAACTGTGATGGGTATCGAGGAAGATGACACGTTGATGCTGTTCACGCGCGGCCGGCTCGCAGTACGTGAGCGGCAGCAGCAAACCTTCACTGCTTCAGCGCCCGACGCCACGCACCGCCACGCCACGCACGGCACGCGACGCACGCACGCACGATGCACGCACAGCGCAGTCACGCACGCACGCACACGCCCAACACGTTTTTCTTCGTTTATCTCGCCTTATCTCTCTCATTCTCGCTCGGCTCGCTCCTCTTCTCTCTCTCTCTCTCTCTCGCTCTCTTTCTTTCTGTCTCGTTTTCTCTGTCATGCCTCTTCTATCCTCTTTCTACTCTGCACGATACTTTTCTCTCTCTCTTTCTCTCTGTTGTTCGGTCTCTCGTTTCTCAGCTCGTCTCTCTCTCCTCTCTCCTCTCTCTCTCTCTCTCATCTCTCTTTCTCTCTCGCCTTCTCCCTCTCCCTTTCTCTCTCTCTCGTTCTCGTCTCTCTCTGCCTTCTCTCCTTTCTCTCCGTACTTCTTCTCTTCTCTCTAACCTTCTCTCTTTACTTACTGTCTCTGCCCCTCCATCGCTCTCAGTCTCTCTATCTCTCTCTCTCTCTCGTCTCGTCTCTCTCTATTCTTTCTCTCGCTCTGTCTCTGGTTCCCCCTCTCTTCAGTCGTGCTCTCTTCATTCTTCCTAATCCATTCACCATTCAGCCGTAACGTCCATTTGGCGCTCGTCTGTTATCCCGCCACTTTCTTAGCGCCAAGCCTGAGTGCCTTTTCGCGGCACCAATCAACCGCCTCGCGGCTCCGCGCTCTGCTCACGGAGCGACCGCACGAGCATTAGACGTCCACCACCCGGGGGAGCTGCCTCCGGCCTGCCTGTGCGTGTACGATGGCATGCGTTTGCTGCCTCCTGCCATGCACTGGCCCTGTTGGTCTTAGGGCCCGCCACGTGCGCCTGCACTGTGGCGACGTGTGCTGCCTGCGCTAGTCTTCGTCGCCATTCTGCATGACTGCCTGTGTTTTTTGCTGCTGCCCTCGCCTGCAATCAGCCTACCTCGGCCTGCCTGTCCTGCACTACCTCCGCTGCTGCCTGCCTGCTTGACCTCTCATGCATCGCCCTGCCTGCCTGCTTGCCATTCCTGCCTCTCTACGCTGCTGCTGCCTGCCTGCTGCCTGGCGATTCTGCTTTTGTGCTGCCTGCGTTAATTTGCGCTGGCCCAGCCGTACATGCTGTCTACGTGATAGATTGAAAGTTAATAGCATCATATATAGACGCTAGACTTCGGCCGCGTGATACTCATGGGCGTTCTGACAAGGCGGTGCGCTCTTATTTTTAGAGAGCAAAGAAATGACTGGCTATAACGCAATACATGAACTTTATTCTCAGAAACCGCGATACAAAGTAGAACTAATATTGGTCGAAATAGGCACTAACATTTGTTCCGTTAGTCACACTCTAAGTATGCATTAGCTCTCCTTGCTTCCATATAATAGACAGCTGGGCAGTGACTGGGCGTGATGCAGTGATTTCCGCATTCGACCGCTCGCTGTGCTACGTACTGCTCCCACACGTATCGATTTATGCCGTCTTTTTCTCCCACTGCACTTCATTGTGCTCCTTCTCCCCCCCCTCCCTCCCTCTTCCGACCATCTCTTCTTCTCTCTCTCTCTCTACTCTACTTCTCTCTCTCTCGCCGTCTCTCGCTCTCGTCTCGCTCTCGCTCTCTCTCAGATTCGCTTCTCGCTTCGTCGACTCTCTCTCTCTCTCTCTCTCTCTCTCTAACTCTCTCTCTCTCACTGTCACTCTCTCTCTGCGCTCTCTCTCTCTGCTCTCACTGTCACTCCATCCTCTCCGGCTTCTCGCGTACTTACCTCGATCGGTTCAAGCTGTCAGCGACATTCAAGTCCAACACGAGCACAGACCTCCGGCACACACACACACGACACGCATCAACGCAGCGCACACACACACACACGCACACAACACACACAGCACACACGCGCACGCACGCACAGCGCGCACACACACACACACGCACCGCCGCTCGCGCGCACACACGCACCACCACGCGGCAAACGTCAGAACATTAGGCAGCACTTCTTACTTCGAACCGTTTTCCGGCCCCGGGTTCGCCGTCCGAATTATGATCATCATTTTATTATCGCGATTTTCGATGCGATCGAATGCGAGAAAGGAATCTGGCTCGCCCGGCGTGCCTCACGTACGGCCTCAAAAGCTGGTCTGAGTGAGGGTGGAGGGATCAGCGTTGATTGGGTACTGTGGGTGATGTGTGTGTGTGTGGCCCTGTGGGATGTGTGTTGATGTGTGATGTGCATGTGGCTGTATGTACCATGGCTGTGCCGGTTTCGCTGGTTAGCCTGTGCGTGTGTGCGACAGGCGTGGCATGCTGTGTTGTGTGTTTGGCGTTAGTGCGACAAGCTGTCGCGCGCGCGTGCACTGTGTGTGTGTGCGTGCGTGCGTGCGTGATTGCGTGTGTGCCCGTGGTGGTGTGTGTGATGTGTGATGGTGTATGTGCGCGCGGCGACACGCGTGTGTTGGAGGGAGGTCGTTGGATATGGTTTTGCTGCTTACGAAACTCCGCCGCGGGGACCGAGGCCCGCCGTTGCGTGGCGGTTGCACCATACACACGATTGCAAGATGGCCGCCACAGCAGCAGTAATGTTTTCCGTTTTGCCAGCGCACCGAGCGTGCATATACATTATAGTCCGCCTACTATCTCCCGTCAATTCAATTTGCGTCTTCTTCATCGCATTTCCACCCCGATGGAAAACAAAATCAACTTACACCGACCGAAATTGGTTTATATTCTGCCGGCCTTCGCGTGTGTCTGAAATATTTACGTAAATGCGCTCGCAGCGCCGCGCTGGCGACGCGAGCGAAAGCGCCTGGTGTTTAAGTGTATAATTTTGCGTTCGACAAACACAATTTATTGTAATGGACGTACGCGCGAGAACGCAATGCAGCAAAGTGGTTTGGATGGTGGGTGCTGGGTTAGTTGCTATAGACGAGTCTAAGGCGTTAATGGTCGGATTCTGGTCATCAAACGCCCAAATTATGTTCGCGTGTTATAATATTATGGCCCGAGAACGGGCCGCGGTTTTTTTCCCGGCTCGAGAATTTCCATGTTTAGTTTATGATGAACTGTAAAATTAATCTAACAGAGTGGTTGCTGCGTGTGCATGCGTGCGTGCGTGCGTGCGTGCGCCTACGTGCGTGCGCCTGCGTGCGTGCGTGCGTGCGTGCGTGCGTGTGTGTACATGCGTTTGTGCGTTCGTGGGTGTACATGCGTGTGTGCGCCTGCGTTCGTACGTGCGTGTATATGCGTGTGTGCGCCTGGGTGCGTATGTGCGTGCGTGCGTGGATATACATGCGTGTGTGCGCCTGCGTTCGTGCGTGCGTGCGTCGGCGCGCCTGTGTGTGCACGCGTGCACGCTTGCATGTTCGCATAGGTATTTTCCGCTATTACAGAAATGCACAATGAAAATGAAATCAACCGCTTCAAGTTCAATCGTGAAAGCAAAACTGTTACTGCACGACTCTCGACCATAACTGCAGTTTGTAACATTATATATAGCCAACTATACTTCGCAACGCTAACCTCGAGTTCGTTTTTCTTTCCATTTCATGTGCTGTTTCCCGCGAACGAATAATTCGCCTCGATCGCCGCACGTAATCATGATCAGGTAAGCAAACTCTATCGATCGTATATTCTGAATGTTTACGTGTGT
>NW_014581947.1:6455-9119 GCF_000485595.1 Priapulus caudatus
GAGAGAGATGCTTGTTCTTGCTTCGTTCGTCCTGTCTCTACCCGCACGCGGCTTATATCTATTAGCTACGCCTGTGTCTGGCACTCCGACCTCCATCTTCCCCTCAATGACTGATGGCGGAGTCGTATCATTATTCCGTAGCGGATGCATGGAGATCTAATAGGGAATTTAATACGACGCGACTCTAACTCTAAATAATGACAGTCGGAGTGGTCCTGTTCCTTCTGCGAATCGATGCTGGCGCCATCTATACGAATGCTCTCCGCCTTGATGGATGGCCCCCCGGGTTTTATCACCAGCAGGAGTAGCAACAACAAGTCCCTCTCTCTTTCTTTCGATCTCTCTCTTCTGCGCTTTATCTTTCTTTCTCATCGTAGTGGTGTGATGGTAGAGAGAGATGGAGAAAGTGTCGCGAAGGATAGGAAGTGAGGAGGAAGCGGAAGAGAGAATGAGAGGGAAAGAGAGATAAGAAGCATGAAGGCGAGAGAGTGTGTGTTAGAGGAGAGAGAGAGAGAGAGAGAGAGAGAGAGAGAGAGAGAGAGAGAGAGAGAGAGAGAGAGAGAGAGAGAGAGAGAGAGAGAGAGAGAGAGAGAGAGAGAGAGAGAGAGAACGCTGTCGACGAAAGTAGAGAGAAGAGAGAGAGGAGAGAGAGAGAGAGAGAGAGAGAGCGCTCGAAAGAGAGAGAGAAGGGGAAAAGGGCAGAGAGAGAAACCGTGCTCGCGAGGGCAGAGAGAGCTAGAAAAAGAGAGCGAGAAGCGAGAGAGAGAGGGCGAGAGAAGAGCGAGCGAGAGAGAGAGGAGCGAGAGAGTAAAGAAGAAAGATAGAGACTTTGCGGCATCCTTTGCAGTCTGTCATGCGGCTTCCTCTCGGCAGCAGCTTCTCTGTTTTGTTTCCTCAATTTGGCGCGCACGGACCTCCCGCTGATAACTTCTGTTTGATCGGCTGCTAAAGTGCGAACAACACACGCGACTTCCGTCGCGACGGCCGCCTGGCGGCTGCTCTGTCGGCGCGGTTTCATTTTCCGCGTTAATTCGGGCGTCATTTTTATTTGGCGGATCTTCCTTGGCTTTATCTTTCTCTTTCCTACACTTCTCTTTCTCTTTTCTCTCTCTCTTCTCGCTCTGCTTCTCTTTGTCTTTCTCCGTCTCTTCTCTCTCGAGGTCTCTCTCTCTCTCTCTCTGGCTCTCCTTCTTTCTCTTGCTCTCTCTTCTCTCGTATTGTCTTTCTCATGCTCTCTCTCTTCTCTCTTCTCTCTCTCATCTCTCTTCTCTCATCTCTCTCTTCGGCTCTCTCTCTCTTGTCCTTTTCTCTGCTGCTCTCTCTCGTCTTCCTCTCATCTCCGTCTCTCTCTCCGTCTCATCTCTCTCTCGGCTCTCTCTCTCTCTGCTGTCTTCTGCTCTCGCTCTCTCTCAGTCGCGCACGCTCATCACTCCAGACGTTTCCGTGTCACGGCTTGTTTGCGCAACGTTACGGTTGCGTGGCTTTGTCGAGGCGAAATTAAATCCTCTCGTGGGTTGACTTCATTTCCGAACTCATTCTGAAATCTTCATTCCCATGGGCGCCGTGACACCCCGCTTTCCCCCTCCCCCCGGGGGGAGGGGATCGCGGCACCCACCCCACCTTTCTCTATCGCAGCATCCACTCCTCCTTTTTGGAGCACCACTCTTCCCCTGTTCCCCTGGGTATCGTACGGCACACTCACCCTCCAGGAGTTAATATAATTTAAATATAATAATATTATATACTTATATATATAAAACCTGTATATATATATAATATATATATATATAATTAAATTAAGTTAATATTATAAGTAATATAACCCTCCCCAACCCCAGCGTACAACTGCCCGCTCTCTCCGGTTTACGATACTTCTTAGCAATTTACTTACTTCAGCTTTCCTGCCGGGCACGCTTATACAAAGTGCACGCGCCTTTTTAACGACTGCATTATCACCTACTTGTGACGTCTACTGTAAAGTCTGCGTCTGACTTCACAGGCTATCGCAGTGAGTCGTAAACCCGTGCTGTGCTAGCGATGGCGTGCGTCCGCCACACAGGTGCGAAAACTCCTTCCCTTCCTCCTCCTCTCCTTCTCCCTTTCCTTTCCCCATCCTCCCCCTCCTCTTCCCCTTTTCCTTCTTTTTCTCTACTACCTCCTCCTTTTTCTTCTCTTGCCACGCCTCCGCCGCCGCCTCCTCCTCCTCCTCATCCTCCTCCTCCTCCTCCTCCTCCCTCCTCCCCTTTCCTCTCCCCTCTTCCTCCTCCTCCTCTTCCTCCTCCTCTTCCTCTTCTCTCCCTCTTCCTCCTCCTTCTACTCCTCCTCCTCTCCCCCTCTTTCTCCTCCTCCTCCTCCTCCTCCTCCTCCTCCTCCTCCTCCTCTACCTGCCCTTCTTCCTCATCCTCCTCCTCTCCCCCTCCCATCCTCCCGCTACTACCCACGCTGGTGTGTGACAGATCATGGTGATTAGATTCGCCAGCCTTTGCCTGCGACATAAATGATGGCAGAGAGGTCACGGTGCGGCAATGTCGACGAGCTGTCTCTCATGGGAGGTGGTGGAGGGGAGGGGCATGTACAGAGCTCTCTGTTTCCTGTCCCCGCTCTGTCTATCTTTCGCTCGCTGGCTCTCTCTCTCTCTCTCTCTCTCTCTCTCTCTCTCTCTCT
>NW_014581948.1:0-227 GCF_000485595.1 Priapulus caudatus
TTATAACCAATTAACAAGCCTACAAGCCTGCTAGCAAGCTTATAACCCCTTAACAAGCCTACAGGCCTGCTAGCGAGCTTATAACCCATCAACAAGCCTACAGTCTTGCGAGCAAGCTTATAACCAATTAACAAGCCTACAGGTCTGTTAGCATGCCAACAAGCCTACAGTCCTGCGAAGCAAGCTAACAAGCGCCTTAAGAAGCCTACAGGACTGCTAGCAAGCTT
>NW_014581948.1:4736-5055 GCF_000485595.1 Priapulus caudatus
TTAAGAAGCCTACAGGCCTGCTAGCAAGCTAACAAGCCCCTTAAGAAGCCTACAGGCCTGCTAGCAAGCTTATAACCCATCAACAAGCCTACAGTCCTGCTAGCAAGCTTATAACCCATCAACAAGCCTACAGTCCTGCTAGCAAGCTTATAACCAATTAACAAGCCTACAGGCCTGCTAGCAAGCTTATTACCCAGTAAGAAGCATACAGGCCTGCTAGCAAGCTAATAAGCCCCTTAAGAAGCCTACAGTCCTGCTAGCAAGCTTATAACCAATTAACAAGCCTACAAGCCTGCTAGCAAGCTTATAACCCATCAAC
>NW_014581948.1:8362-8888 GCF_000485595.1 Priapulus caudatus
ATATTGTTCAATAACCAATTAACAAGCCTACAGTCCTGCGAGCAAGCTTATAACCAATTAACAAGCCTACAGGCCTGCTATCAAGCTTATAACCCATCAACGAGCCTACAGTCCTGCGAGCAAGCTTATAACCCCTTAACAAGCCTACAGGCCTGCTATCAAGCTTATAACCAATTAACAAGCCTACGAGCCTGCTAGCAAGTTAACAAGCCCCTTAAGAAGCCTACAGGTCTGCTAGCAAGCTTATAACCTCTTAACAAGCCTACAGGCCTGCTATCAAGCTTATAACCCATCAACGAGCCTACAGTCCTGCGAGCAAGCTTATAACCAATTAACAAGCCTACAGGCCTGCTAGCAAGCTAACAAGCGCCTTAAGAAACCTACAGGCCTGCTAGCAAGCTTATAACCCCTTAACAAGCCTACGGGCCTGCTATCAAGCTAATAACCAATTAACAAGCCTACGAGCCTGCTAGCAAGTTAACAAGCCCCTTAAGAAGCCTACAGGTCTGCTAGCAAGCTTATAACC
>NW_014581948.1:9588-11480 GCF_000485595.1 Priapulus caudatus
CTGCTAGCAAGCTTATAACCCCTTAACAAGCCTACAGGCCGGCTACCAAAGCTTATTACCCAGTAAGAAGCCTACAGGCCTGCTAGCAAGCTAATAAGCCGCTTAAGAAGCCTACAGGCCTGCTAGCAAACATATAACCAATTAACAAGCCTACAGGCCTGCTAGCAAGCATATAACCCGCTTGCTAGCAGGCCTGTAGGCTTCTTAATGGGTTATAAGCTTGTTAGCAGGACTGTTTGTTAAGCGGTTATAAGTTTGCTAGCAGACCTGCAGGCCTCTTAAGGGGTTATAAGCTTGCTAGCAGGACTGTAGGCTTCTTAAGGGGCTTGTTAGCTTGCTAGCAGGCATGTAGGCTTGTTAATTGGTTATATGCTTGCTAGCAGGCCTGTAGGCTTGTTAAGCGGTTATAAGTTTGCTAGCAGACCTGTAGGCCTCTTAAGGGGCTTGTTAGCTTGCTAGCAGGCCTGTAGGCTTCTTAAGGCGCTTGTTAGCATGCTAGCAGGCCTGTAGGCTTGTTAATTGAGGCTTCTTAAGGGGCTTGTTAGCTTGATAGCAGGCTTGTAGGCTTGTTAATTGGTTATTAGCTTGCTAGCAGGACTGTAGGCTTGTTAATTGGTTATAAGCTTGCTAGCAGACCTGTGGGCTTCTTAAGGGGCTTGTTAGCTTGCTAGCAGGCCTGTAAGGCTTGTTAATTGGTTATATGCTTGCGAGCAGACCTATAGGCTTGTTGATGGGTTATAAGCTTGCTAGAGGCCTCTAGGCTACAGGTCTGCTAGCAAGCTTATAACCCCTTAACAAGGTTATAAGCTTGATAGCAGGCCTGTAGGCATCAACGAGCCTACAGTCCTGCGAGCAAGCTTATAACCAATTAACAAGCCCACATGCCTGCTAGCAAGCTAACAAGCGCCTTAAGAAACCTACAGGCCTGCTAGCAAGTTTATAACCCCTTAACAAGCCTACAGGCCTGCTAGCAAGCATATAACCAATTAACAAGCCTTACAGGCCTGCTAGCAAGCTTATAACCCCCTTAACAAGCCTACAGGCCTGCTAGCAAGCATATAACCAATTAACAAGCCTTACAGGCCTGCTAGCAAGCTAACAAGCCCCTTAAGAAGCCTACAGGCCTGCTAGCAAGCTTATAACCCATTAAGAAGCCTAGAGGAAGCTTGCTAGCAGGACTGTAGGCTTGTTGATGGGTTATAAGCTTGCTAGCAGGAGGTTATAAGCTTGCTGGCAGGCCTGTAGGCTTCTTATGGGGCTTATTAACATGCTAACAGGTCTGTATGCTTGTTAATGGGTTATAAGCTTAATGCGTGGTTAACTAATAGTGACGTGGATAATTGTTTTCGGACGTGGTCATTCGAGCCACGGAAGATCCACAGTCTCCAATGTTGAAAGGCAGGTTTTTACACCTTGAGAAAATTCACTGCCCCGGCCGGGGATTGAACTCACAGCCTTCAGTGGACAGTATAAGTGGCCTAACCACTAGACCACGAAGGCATCTCTAAGTTGTAGGCTGGTTAAGGGACTTGTTAGCTTGCTAGCAGGCCTGTAGGCTTGTTGATGGGTTATAAGCTTGCTAGCAGGCCTGTAGGCTTGTTAATTGGTTATCCTTAACAAGCCTACGGGCTAGCAAGATTATAACCCATCAACAAGCCTACAGGACTGCTAGCAAGCTTATAACCCATTAAGAAGCCTACAGGCCTGTTAGCATGCTAATAAGCCCCTTAAGAAACCTACAGACCTGCTAGCAAGCTTATAACCCCTTAACAAGCCTACAGGCCTGCTAGCAAACATATAACCAATTAACCAGCCTACAACGTAGAGATGCCTTCGTGGCCTAGTGGTTAGGCCACGTATACTGTCCACTGAAGGCTGTGAGTTCAATCCCC
>NW_014581948.1:12313-12528 GCF_000485595.1 Priapulus caudatus
ATCAAGCATATAACCAATTAACAAGCCTTACAGGCCTGCTAGCAAGCTAACAAGCCCCTTAAGAAGCCTACAGGTCTAATAACCAACATTATTCAATAACCAGTATTAATAATAAATTAATTAAATTAAATTAATTAAATTAAATTAAATTAAATTAAATTAAATTAAATTAAATTAAATTAAATTAAATTAAACTAAATTAAATTTAATTAAAT
>NW_014581948.1:17074-17472 GCF_000485595.1 Priapulus caudatus
TTATTAATAATAAATCAATTAAATTAAATAAATTAAATAAAATAAAATTAAATTAAATTAAATTAAATTAAATTAAAATAATTAAATTAAATTAATTCAATAACCAATATTATTCAATAACCAATTAACAAGCCTACAGTCCTGCGAGCAAGCTTATAACCAATTAACAAGCCTACAGGCCTGCTAGCAAGCTAACAAGCCCCTTAAGAAGCCTACAGGTCTGCTATCAAGCTTATAACCCATCAACGAGCCTACAGGCCTGCTAGCTAGCATATAACCAATTAACAAGCCTTACAGGCCTGCTAGCAAGCTAACAAGCCCCTTAAGAAGCGTACAGGTCTGCTAGCAAGCTTATAACCCCTTAACAAGCCTACAGACCTGACTAGCAAGCTAACAAG
>NW_014581949.1:0-1994 GCF_000485595.1 Priapulus caudatus
ACAGACAGAAAGAAAGATAATTGGTTGGGGGATAGAGAAAAATGAGAGAGGGATATACAGGTATAGCAGGGGAAGGAAAGAGATAGGGAGAGAGTGGCAGGGAGAAAGATAAAGAGGGGTGTGAGAGGGAGAAAGATAGAAAGACACTTGGGAAGAGAGAGAGGGAGAGGGATGCAAAGAAAGAGATAGGGAGGTGGGAGGGGAGAGATATAGGGAGTGGAGGGCGGGGAGAGAAATGGCGAGAGGACGAGAAGGACAGAGATAGAGAGAGAGAGAGAGAGAGAGAGAAAGAGAGAGAGAGAGAGAGACGAGGCGTAGTGGAGGGCCGAAGGCGTATGGAGCGAAGAGAGACAGAGGGAAAGGAAAGATAAGAGAGACAGGGGGAAAAGGAAAGGGTAATGAGAGACAGAGGGAAAGGAAGGGTAAGAGAGAGCAGTAGGAATAGGAAAGATGAAGAGAGACAGGGGGATAAGGAAGGGTTTAAGAGAGACAGAGGGAAAGGAAGGTAGCAGAGACAGAGGGAAAGTAAGTGGTAATGAGAGACAGGGAAGAGGAAGGGTAGAGAGATCAGCGGAAATGTAAGGGTAAGAGAGACACGCCGGAAAAGAAGGGTAAGAAGAGACAAGCGGAAATGGAAGGGTAAGAGAGACATGAGGGAAAGTAAGGTGAAAGAGAGACAGACGGGAATAGGAAGTGGTAAAGAGAAGACATAACATAGGCGGGAAAAGAAGTAATGGTTAATGAGAGAGAGACAGAACGTTCGGATAAGGAAGAAAAGAAACGGTAAGAGAGAGACTAGAGTGAATAGGAAGGGTAAGAGAGACATTCCCGTGAGAAAGGAAAAGTAAGGGTAAGAGAGACAGAGGGAAAGGAACGGGTAAGTAGAGACCAGAGGGAAATAAGGGTAAGAGAGACATGGCGGGGAAAGGAAGGGTAAGAGATACAGAATAAAAGAGGGAGGGGAGAGAGTTCGCTTTGTTCCTAGGAGTTCTCTCTTCAAAGTCTTCCGTGAGTACGTAAGAAATCCGTAAGTGCAGGTGGCAGCACCACATCACGCCACCCTAGACTTTGGTAGATGGACGTACGCCACTCGCTCGAACAAGGGCAAAGCCAGTAAGAGTGGCGAGATGGTTCCAGTCCAGCTTTCCGACAGATAAAAATGGACTTCTTTTTACACAGTATGTGGCAACGACTTGTCTTTAAATTTTTGCCACACACCCTGCCATTCTGCTGATTATTTTCACATGTTTAAACACAATAAAGTACTTGGAACTAGAAAAAGAATATCTGTCAAAATCTACCAACCGTAGGGTCTAATTAAAAAATGCGACGCATAGGCCTACTCACGCAGGCACACACACACACACACACACACACACACACACACACACACACACACACACACACACACACACACACACACACACACACACACACACACACACACACACACACACACACACACACACACACACACACACACACACACACACATACACACACACAGAGAGAGAGAGAGAGAGAGAGACGCACGCACGCACGCACATTCCGCTTCTCACTTAACCCTTGCGGCTCCTATACCCACCACCGATTGACGCGTATATTCACCGCATTATGGCTGTCGTTACCACGAGTGGTGAAGTCAGTGAACTCTAATTACCAGCTTTGGATCATTAGCGTTGGACGTTAATTGGACGTGTGCATCCATGAATTCTGAAAGCGGTAGCTTTAGATTTAGGATTTTCTGAGGATTCTGTAGAACGCAGTTTGCTGCTATTTTGCCGGGACAAATAATTGCCGCATTCTGGGAGAATTCCCACGTGCAGTCCCAAATATTATATAAAACGACTGGGTCCTCTGGATCTGCCATGCCTGCTGAGTGCTCACACACAGCACATGTAAACGCGCGTGCGTGAGTGTGTGTGTGTGTGTGTGTGTGTGTGTGTGTGTGTGTGTGTGTGTGTGTGTGTGTGTGTGTGTGTGTGTGTGTGTGT
>NW_014581949.1:3544-4083 GCF_000485595.1 Priapulus caudatus
ATATATATATATATATATATATATATATATATAGAGCTCCCAGAAAAATCTCCTATACGCGATCTCGCGTCTTCAGGCCTGGCACCAAACGCCTGCGCCACCATGCGGCGAGCGAAGAGTCTGGCGGTGTTTGCTGTCTGTGTTTGGCTGATGATCGTGATGCTAGTGCTCGTATCAAAGGAGAGAAGGAGGACAGACACAACTGCCGAAGAAGATCCCGCGTAAGTATACCGCGCGCGGTTGATTCAACATAGTCCTACGTTCTATTCTCTCTCTCTCTCTCTCTCTCTATCTCTCTCTCTCTCTCTCTCNTACATCCCCGCACGTATTACACAGGTGCTACATCCCCGCACGTATTACACAGGTGCTACATCCCCGCACGTATTACACAGGTGCTACATCCCCGCACGTATTACACAGGTGCTACATCCCCCGCACGTATTACACAGGTGCTACATCCCCGCACGTATTACACAGGTCATTACATCCACCGCACGTATTACACAGGTGCTACATCCCCGCACGTATTACACAGGTGC
>NW_014581949.1:4426-6924 GCF_000485595.1 Priapulus caudatus
TATACATATATATATATATATATATATATATATATGCTGTAATATGTAGTGTATGTATGTGTATAATATTATATATATATACATATCTTTTTTACACATGTCACTGTGTCATTACGTGACGTTGATGCTGTGTCGTTACATGACTTTACGTTGATGCTTTGTCGTTGCTGTGTCGTTACCAGTGGTCGACGGTATGCAGCCGTACCTACATGAGAGCTCTCATCAGATCTGTCTTCATGGCCGGCGTCATGGCCGGTTGCATCGTTATGGGCATGATATCAGACAAGTATACATTCCTTTAGTTCTGTGCATGCAGTCTTACTCTACATTGTTACGATATTCACATGTACGACTATGGCGTATGTGCGCGTATGCAGTAGTGTGGCGGTCGTGTTTTGTACATAGGTAGACCGGTAGGTAAAGGAGACGATGGGGCAACGCGTAAGAGAAAGAGAGAAGGGGCATGAGACGGGGAGAGGAGGGGCGAAAGAAAGTGTCTGAGTGTGTGTGTGCGTGTGTGTGTGTGTGTGTGTGTGTGTGTGTGTGTGTGTGTGTGTGTGTGTGTGTGAGAGAGAGAGTGGGCGTCCGAGAGAGCCTAAGCGTAAGAGCAGGAGAGATGGTGAAAGAGGACGAGAGAGAGAGAGAGCGAGACTAATGTAGAGCCAAAGACATTGGAAAGTGAGAGCGAGAGAAAGAGAAAGACAGCAAGAGAAAGAGAACAATAGAGAGACGGTATGAGAGGAAAATAACTCGGGTCTCTTAATACGCGACATCACCACAACAGTCTAGGTATTAGGCAGGAAAATAAGCGAGGCGAATCTTACAGTTAATGACTACTTCACGAATGTTTCTCCTTTAAAATCGTCTTCTTTTTCTACTCTTTCAGATTCGGTAGAAAGAAGGTGATCATTGTCTCGTGCATGGCGAATATTGCGATGAGCGCTCTGGTCGCGTTATCGGCCAGCTACACCATGTACATAACGTTACGATTCCTTCTCGGTGCTACGTGCGCTGGAATCTACGTTGTCGCCTACACATTGTGTATGTTGATGTTAACACACGCATGCACGCAGACGCGCGCTTAATGTTTCGCCGACGTAATACTTAATAGGTACTGAATTATGAGTGACGACCCAATAAAGTAAAGCCCAGGAGAGGGCACAATGTATGAAATCGATACAACATTTTGAGTTGAACCACGAGATGAACGCGTGCACAAAAGAATAGATAAACGAACACACGCACGCACGCGTACTGCACACATACGCACAGCCGGAGAAACGAACACACAGACAAGCAATCAAACGGGACGAGTAATTCACGCGAATTCACGCACTCCTCCCCCGCTCTTTTGACAGCGATGGAGTTCATTGGACCGAGCAAGAGGAACGTAGTCGGCATGAGCATGTCGCTGCCATTCACGTTGGCTATCGCTCTACTCAGCATCACTGGTTACTTCCTCACGCAGTGGAGAGCCTTCCAAGTCGCCATCTCCCTACCTTTAGTCCCCTGCTTGATCGCCACGAGGTAAGAAACTGACTCGTCCCTAAACCGTCAAAGGGAGCGATCGATTCTATCGATTCTATAGCGATCGATTCTATCGATTCTACAGCGATCGATTCTATCGATTCTATAGCGATCGATTCTATCGATTCTATAGCGATCAAAACTATTGAGCGAATATCGTGGTGAACACACCGCCACCTATACCGTGCGCGTACACAGGTGCACATGCACGTTTGCAAGCACGCACAGACGCACGCGCCCACGGTATCCAAGACACATGCATGGACACGCGCGCGCACGCGCACTCCCTCGCAGATATACACGTACGCGCACACTACCACACAAACACATGCACACGCGCGAGCATTGTCGCATAAATACACGCACGCGCGCGCACTCTCACACTGCAAACACACGCGCATTCACGCACGCACGCACATATCATATACATGAGGAGATCTATCAATGTGGACTACACTAGAGTAAAAACACCATATGCGATTCGAGTGTAACGGGAGATGTGAACAAATGTAATATATGTAGATGCTACAAGAACACGCGCGTAAGATGCAGACATTCGTTAATTGTCAAATAGACGATGCGATTGCTGCACGCGTGTTAACGACGATGACGTCATCGTAGTTTGTGGCAAACGGGAAAACTACCATTTGCAGCTTGATTTTATAGGTTCCTAGACGAATCCGCCAGATGGCTCCTCGTGCATAAGAGGAAGGAAGAAGTGATAGACATCATAGAGACGGCTGCCAAAATGAACAAAGTCGTCATTCCTGACGCAATATATGCTGAGGTTGTAATTATATACTTGGTATAGCTGTAAATAAACATGCGCACACAGACACGCACGCGCGCACACACACACGGGCACACACACACACTCTACACACGCACACGCATGCACGCACGCACGCACGTACACGTACACACACACACACACACACACACACACACACACACACACACACACACACACA
>NW_014581949.1:6978-9101 GCF_000485595.1 Priapulus caudatus
TATATATATATATATATATATATATACCCATATACTACACACTGAATTAAAGCCCATTTCTATTTTATTTCTTACAGAATATATTTCTCTTTCTCCTCTAATTGGTTGTCGCTCAAACAAAAGAACATTACCAGGCGACTATAAGTGAAACATTGACTGCCTCGCACAACGGCAACCGTGTTGCACGCAACCAATAAACCCACTGTGCCAAACGTTTCTGTTGCAGACGAACAACATTGAAGTCAGCGAGCTGACCAGCCAGGCGACGCTTAAAGATCTGCTAGCGTCGAGAGTCATCTTACGACTCACCCTCAACCTGTGCTGCAGCATGTATGACTCTCTCTCTCTCTCTTCTCTCTCTCTCATCTCTCTTATCTCTCCCTCTCTTTCTCTCTGCTCTCTCCTCGTCGGAGTTCACTGTCTCTCTCTCCTCTCTCATGATCTGCCTTGGCGGTCTCATCTTTCTTCTCTCTTTTCTCTCTTCTCACTCCTCTCCCTCTCCTCCTCTCTCTCTTCTCTGTGCTCCTCCTCTCGCGAGATCTCGCTCTACTTCTGATTGCTCTCTCTCTCTCCTCGATCACTGATCGTTTCGTCCTCTCAATCACATCTCCCATCTCTCTGCATTCTTTTCTCTCTCTCTCTCTTACTCTCAAGCTCTTTTTTGCGCTCTCTTCCTCACTCTTTCTCTTCTCTTCTCTCCTCTCCATCTCACTTCTCTTTCTCTCTCCTCTCTTCCCTCTCTTCTCCTCCTCTCTCCTCTCTCTCTCCTCTCTCATATTCTCTCTACTCTTGCTCTCTCTCTCTTCTCTCATCTTCTGTCCTCGCTCTTCTCCTCTCTTCTCTCCCTTCTCTTCTTTTCCTCTTCTCTCTCTCTCCTTCCTCTCTCTCCTCTCTCTCTTCCTCTCCTCCTCTTCATCATCCTCTTCCTCCTCCCTCTTCTCTCCTATCTTCCTCCTCTCTCCTCTATCTCTTGTTCTCTTCTCCTCCTTCCTCTCCTCCTCCTCCCTCTCCTCTCCTTCTTTTTCTCTTTCTCCTCCTCTACTCCCCCCCTCCTCTCCTCCTCGCTCTCTCCTCATCCCTCTCTCTCTCCTCGGTCGCTTTTCTCTCTCTCTTTCGGCTCGCTCTCCTCCTTCCTTTCTCTTATCTCAGCCTGCTCATTCTCTTCGCTTTCTTTCTTCCTCATTCCTGCCCGTCTCATCCCTCCCCCCTCTCTTAATGCTTTCCACTCCTCTCTCCGCTCCTCTCTCTCTTTGTTATCCCGTCTCTCTCTACGCTCTGCTCTCCCTCCTCTCTTTGTATCTCTCCCTTCTTTTCTTTCCCATTCCACACCGACCTATATATCAGGTTTTATGCCTTCACTTACGCACGACTCAAACTTCACCTACTGAACTGCCCATCGTACTCTCTCTGCATACTCCCCTACTTGCGTAATCATCCTGACATCCATTCTGTTTTCCTTGTCTGTAAGTGCAATGAGTATACCAAATACCTCATCTATAGTATATAGGGAATCCTTGGTATTATAACTGAGGCTCTCGTCTTGCTCGGTCACAGGTTTTGCCTCGAACGGAGCCACTATCTATTACTGTCCTCGTCGCCACGGGCCTGAATCACGCCCCGATCTCCCATTCTTATCCTTTGTTCGCGCGCTGGTCGCGGCGATTCTAACATCAAAGCTTCTGATATCGTGTAACGTCGTAGATACCGGAATATCCCCGTGACGATAATCTGATCGCAGAACGTCGGATCGTAACACAGCCCATCATAGAACTGATGATCAACCCAGCGGAGTCCCTGTTCGTGGCTCGTCTCTCGCTCCGCGTTTGTCTAACGACGACTCTGCTTCACCTCTCTCCTCCTTCCCTTCCCTCTATTTTCTTCTGCGCTCCCGTATCTCGTTTGTCCCGCGCGTCTCAGTCCCCTTTCCCTTCTCTCCTCCCACCTCTCTTCTCTGTCTGACTCTCTCTCTCTCTTCTCTCCTCTGTCTGTCTCTCTTCTCTCTCTGATCGTCTCTGCCTTCTCCCCCTATCTCTCTCGTCCTCTCGTCTCGTCTCCCTTCCTATTTCGCTCGCCCCCCTCTCGCGCGGTCTCACAAACATTAGCACAGCATCTCCTCTCTTTCT
>NW_014581950.1:0-863 GCF_000485595.1 Priapulus caudatus
TGTCAGGGCTGTGGCCTCTAGTTTGGGAAAGTCTCTTTTACTCAGGGCTTGCCCCATCACTAGATTTTTGAGAAAAATGAAATAAATTTCTAACAAACATGTAAATAAGATATAACATAAAATATATCTCACTCTACTATAACTACTATAATATATAAACTATAAATATAATAATATATTTCATATATAAATTATATAAAAATAATATAAATAAAATATAAATATAAAAAAATAAATAATAAATATTAATATATAACAAATTATAATATATAATAAATATATAAAAAAATAATATAAATATAAGTGTAAAATTACATAATTACATCATGTAATGATACATGAAACCCTTGCCCGCCCCCACCTGACCCCTCCACCCCACCACACTCCACCACACTGTCAACTACCCTCCTCGATAGTGCTCCACTATGAACTCGAGTGAGGTTACCATAGTTACTGCCGACTCACCGTTCTCCGTCGTCCCGCGCGCAGACGCCACTCCACCTGGCGGCAGAACGAGGAAACATGGAGATGGTGCGGCTGTTGATCGACGCGACGGCGGACATGGCGCTACGCGACAACAACGGCAACACACCGCTCGACCTAGCCGAGCAGAGCGGCTACGACGAGGTTGCACGCTACCTCAAGGACTCCGCAGGTAAGCTACACACCTGTACAGGTAACATATAGGCAACACACCGCTCGACCTAGCCGAGCAGAGCGGCTACGATGAGGTCGCGCGCTACCTCAAGGACTCCGCAGGTAAGCTACACACCTGTACAGGTAACATATAGGCAACACACCGCTCGACCTAGCCGAGCGGAGCGGCTACGATGAGGGCGCGCGCTACCTCAAGGACTCCGCAG
>NW_014581950.1:1408-2951 GCF_000485595.1 Priapulus caudatus
GATTTCGAGCAACTGGAAGCGATCAGCAGCGACTAGTTGCGTCCAGTTGCCCACTGTTCTATTCCCAGCAACTAGTAGCGGCCAGTCGCAGGCAGTCGCGTCACAGTCGACCGACCTAAGCACTGCAGTCGCAGTGAATTGCAGCCAGTTGCTTTCAGTCGAGTCGGCTCGCAAGCCCGGCATAAGCCCCCATTTATGTAACATAGCCTGTATATTTATAATTTTATGTTTAAAATGTTATTGTTTTGTTTGTAAATGGTTTAGTGTGTGCTGCTGTCTTATAAAGCTGTGTGTGTGCGTGCGTGCGTGCGTGCGTGCGTGCGTGCGTGCGTGCGCACGCACGTGTGTGTGTATGTGTTACAGAGGTTTAGAGTGTGCTGCCTGTCTTATATATGAAGCTGTGTGTGTGTGTTGTTGTAGAGGTTTCCGGGGCTGGCTACCGTGGCAACGGTGGAGAACTGGTTACCCATCCACGCTGCCGTCATGAACAAACGCCTCGACATACTAGACATGCTGCTGAAACACCCTTACCCAGGTAGACATCGCACGCTGATCGATCGATTACCGATCGATTGATTAATTTATTGACCCGTGCAGAGCATGTGTGATCTGTTTGCGTATTTAGTCATGTAAATTTTATGCTTGAGTGAATGGTGATTGATTGATTGATCAATTGACTAAGTGATTGATTTATTGATTGTTTTTGTAATGAATTAATTTATTTATTTATTGATATATTGATTGATTGATTGATTTACTGATTGATTGATTGTTCGTTTGATTCACTTATTTACTGATTGATTGATTGATTGATTGATTCACTGATTGATTGATTGATTGATTGATTGATTTACTGATTTACTGATCGATTGATTGATTGATTTCAGCGTACATGTGGCAGCCGTTTCTGCATCACGCGGGACCGTATCAGTTTCTGTACCCGTTCGACGTGAATGCACGTGACCATAGCAACCAGACTCCTCTCTACATCGCCTGTAGTCAAGGTCACCTATCCATCGTCGAGCGCCTGCTACAGCTGAAGGTGGTTACCGCGGCAACAGCTGCCTCACGCTTGGCGTCAGGGAAAAAATTAGAATTTATTTTTCGGGGGCTACTTTTCAAGCTCGCGTGCATGAAAATAGCACTCTAAAATTTGGTTTGCATTGAACTCTATGCAAATTTCCGGGGGCTCTTTTTGGCATTTCCGGGGCTCTTTTTGGCATTTCCGGGGCTAAATCGCCCCGATCCCCCGTGTATTTTTTTCACTGCTTGGCGTGTGTGTGTGTGTGTGTGTATGGGATATCAGGATCACATGAAAGCACGCATATACATACTACGTTATATTTAATATTACATAATATGTGTTTGTGGTGTTATAACTTATATACGCACTTTTGCGTTGCTTGCAAAGGTCAAGGTCAAAGGTATCACACTAAGTATTGAGTCAAAGGTCGCACACCTGATACATCACTCATTGTTTTTACATCATGAAAACATGCACTTACAATCTCACATGCATACTATATTATATATATATATATAT
>NW_014581950.1:3280-4934 GCF_000485595.1 Priapulus caudatus
TACAAGCAGAACACTCTGCTCTACAGGTGAAAACACGCGCGCAGCACACGTAGAACACCTATATGGTACAAGCAGAACACCCTGCTCTACAGGTGAAAACACGTGCGCAGCACACGTAGAACACCTATATGGTACAAGCAGAACACCCTGCTCTACAGGTGAAAACACGTGCGCAGCACACGTAAAACACCTGTACTGTACACGTAAAACACCCATGTGGTACACGTAAAACATCTGTATGTACAAGTAGAACACTTATATGGTATAAGCAGAACACCTATATGGTACACGTAAAACACCCACGTGGTATAAGTAAAACACCATTATGGTACATGTAAAACACCTATGTGGTACACGTAAAACACCATTATGGTACATGTAAAACACCTATATGGTACACGTAGAACCCCTATATGGTACACGTAAAACACCGTTATGGTACACGTAAAACACCGTTATGGTACACGTAAAGCACTGTTATGGTACACGCAAAACACCGTTATGGTACACGTAAAACACTGTTATGGTACACGTAAAACACTGTTATGGTACACGTAAAACACCATTATGGTACACGTAAAACACTGTTATGGTATGAGTAGAACACCTATGTGGTTAAGGTGAAATCTCTGGTGTGTACTGTGGTACTGTGATCTATACAATACAGATAATACCTATACAGTAGATCGGAAACAAATACAGTACGTGTGAAACACCTTTATGGTACATGTGAAATGCCTATATGGTACAGCATAAACACATACATTACAGGTAAAACACCTGAACAATACAGGCAGAACACATATCGAATACAGGTAAAACACATATGGTACACAAAAAACATGTGTATGGTACAGGCGGAACACCTATACGGTACACGTAAAACACCGATACACTACATCTTAAACACATACATTACATGTAAAACACATATACATTACAGATGAGATTATGCAGGTAGACATTGTTGATAGATGTAAGATTCGGAACATCGGTAATTTTGGATTCGAATTTGAACCCCTCCCTTAATTCTTCCTCCTCCCTTCCCCTCCTCTCCCCTGTCCTATCCTTCCCTCTCTTGTTCCCTTCCGTCGCATTCTACACCCTCCCCATCACCCAGCCTCACTGCTTCATCATGGTTGCTATGGTTACCGCCGGTTCATCGTGGTTGCTATGGTTACCGCCGGTTCATCGTGGTTGCTATGGTTACCGCCATCTCATCACGGTTGCTATGGTTACCACCGTCTCATCACGGTTGCTATGGTTACCGCCGCCTCATCACGGTTGCTATGGTTACCGCCATCTCATCACGGTTGCTATGGTTACCGCCATCTCATCATGGTTGCTATGGATACCGCCGTCTCATCGTCGTTGTCACGGTTACAGAGTCTGTCAGGACGGCAATCAGGAGGTGGTGGAGTTGTTGATTGACGCGGGGGCGGACGGGCGATGCCATCCCGTCACGGGCTACTCGCCGCTCTACATAGCCTGCTATACCGGTCACAAGCACATAGTCAGCACCCTACTGAAGGTAAGATACCCTAAAGGGGGGCTTATGTAGGGCTTGCGAGCCGACTCGACTGGAAGCAACTGGATTTCGAGCAACTGGAAGCGATCAGCAGCGACTAGTTGCGTCCAGTTGCCCACTGTTCTA
>NW_014581950.1:6650-7785 GCF_000485595.1 Priapulus caudatus
TATATATATACGTGTTTGTGGTGTGATATCTGCACCGTCTAACTGCGGGTCAAAGGTCACCCCCAACCCACACATCGCTCATCGTTTCCCGACCCCGCGCAGGTCAAGGCTTCCAAGATCCCGGAAGAACGTGACGACCCAGCCTCCGCCTCGGCCGCTCCGGGGGTCGCGTCGGAATCCGAACCGGATTCCGGCCAGAGTCCGAACCTAAAGCGATCGGTGCGTCGTGATTTTCCGTTTCAAAAAATTGCCGTTTCCGTTTTTCGGAAAATCGTGAATTCCGTTTCAAAAGTAAGAGAAAAAATGGAAATTCCGTTTTGCTATAGAGATTGTACACACCAAAATGTGAAATTCCGTTTACATGTATTTGCATAAAAATAAATGGTATTTGGTACAACCTTTGAAACCGAAACACAGGGCTACCAAAAGTCGTAATTATAAGTCATTTCGCTTTGAAACTTGTCTGAATGTAAACCATATCATTACCAATGCTATTGTCGACGTTTTTTTGCGATTTTATTGAAATTTCCATGTTGTAATATGTTCAAATTTCGAGTTTTTTTTCCGTTTGAAAACATCTTTTCCGTTTCCAATGGCCGTTTCCGTGTTTTCCGTCCGTTTTGCCGCGATCACGGAAAATCACTGTCCCTAGGTGCGCATCGCGGACCTGAAGGCGGCGTCGGATGGAAATGAGTACGCAATGTTGCTGTGTCCAACATCCATCGACGCTTACTGTGGGAACGGAGAGACGGCGTTACACGTGGCTATACGCAACGGCTACAGAGACATCGTAGGGTGAGCACTCCCTTCCTACCTCTCTCTCCCTCTCTCCCTCCCTCCCTCCCTCTCTCTCTCTCTCTTTCCCTCTCTTTCTCTTCCTACCTCTCTCTCTCCTTCCCTCTCTCTACTGTGTATTTCTCCCTGTACTGTGGGAACGGAGAGACGGCGTTACACGTGGCTATACGCAACGGCTACAGGGACATCGTAGGGTGAGCACTCCCTTCCTACCTCTCTCTCCCTCTCTCCCTCCCTCCCTCCCTCTCTCTCTCTCTCCTTCCCTCTCTTTCTCTTCCTACCTCTCTCTCTCCTTCCCTCTCTCTACTGTGTATTTCTCCCTGTACTGTGGGAACGGAGA
>NW_014581950.1:8260-9098 GCF_000485595.1 Priapulus caudatus
TCCCCCTCTCTCTCATCACATCTCCATCCTCCCTCTTGACAGGCGATGCTGCTACTCGAACACGGATGCCAGGACCGCGAGAACGTCGCCATAGCGACGGCCGTTGCCCAGCAACAGGAAGAGCTGGTGGCGCTGCTGCTGCGCAAGAAATCGCACGTCGACCCGGAGTTCAAGATTCTCAAGAAGAAGGAGTTCGTGCCGACGACGAAGAAACGATCAAAGAAGAAGGCCGCTCATCCCGTACGCTCACTTGTTTTTGTTTTTCGTGTCGGCGGTGTATGTCTCGAGTCGTTCCGTATTCCTTAGCTTGTTTTTAAGTTGTGATAATGTGTATATGTGAATATGTACGTATATATATATATATATATATATATATATATATATATACATATACATAGACATAGACATATATACGTATATATATATATATATACATATAGTAGAAAAGTTCTTAGGTTAGACGATATTCAGTTGTTATAGTTAAAAAAAGAATAATTTGACTAATAATTAGTTTTACACAAGCGCTTTCAGGTTCATAACTGTTTACAATGACCGAATATAAATATATAATATATATTTAATATATATATATACATATACGCCTTTCAATATAAAAAGTAACTATGCAGAACAAAAGAGTTTGACTACATAATAGCCCTCACAACTACCAGATAAGACTACCATAATGTAACATAAATCAAATATAATACATCAAATGTGGTTTTTTTCTGTCGATGTGCACTAACTCTCCCTCTCTCTCTCTCTCTCTATCTCTGTACTTCCCTCGGTCGCCACCAGGTGGGGCTACTGCCGACGACGGCTGTCATGGTGAACTGGC
>NW_014581951.1:0-382 GCF_000485595.1 Priapulus caudatus
ATCCGTGTGTGTGTGTGTGTGTGTGTGTGTGTGTGTGTGTGTGTGTGTGTGTGGATCGCTCAAATATTGCGTCAGAATCAGCATTAATACCCACCATGCATTCAGTTAATCGTGTCAATTTTGCTCCGTTTGCAAATTAAATGAAGATGGATCGAGAGAGTGATCAAGGGATAGGGGAAAGGGGAGAGAAGGAGACGAAGAAGGAGTGAAAGAGCCAGTGCTACCCCAACTCCACACACGCGCACGCAGACACCCGCGCACACGCACACGCACACGCACGCACGCACGCACGCACACACACACATACACGCGCACACACACACACACACACACACACACACACACACACACACACACACACACACACACACACACACACACA
>NW_014581951.1:4616-5543 GCF_000485595.1 Priapulus caudatus
AGAGAGATAGAAATACGCGGATGGCGGCATGCATTCATTTTAATATCCAGTCGATATTTAATGCGTTAATATTGAAGAGCTGCGGAAAGATTATCATTTCATTTCCCCTATCGTTCGTTATTTCTTTTAATTTATTTCGTTTTTTATCTCTCTCTATCTCTCTCTCTCTCTCTCTCTCTCTCTCTCTTTGTCATCATTATCGCTGGGTTTTTAACACAAATCGTCACCGATATCCGCTGGGCTGACACTAATGACCGGAACGGAACTAGCGACACGAGCGCCGCCCGTTCTTGTAAAGTAAAGTTTGCCTGGCGGCGCCACCGTCGCTCGATGCCACCTCGGAACGTGAGCTGCCGAGTTCGTGGGGTTGAGAGCAGGGAGAAATACAGAGAGAGAGAGAGAGAGAGAGAGAGAGAGAGTGTGTGTGTGTGTGTGTGTGTGTGTGTGTGTGTTGTGATGTGCGTCTGCTGCGCGCCGCGCCGTGTGTGTGTGTGTGTTGTGTGTGTGTGTGTGTGTGTGTGTGGTGTTGTGTGGTGTGTGTGTGTGTGTTGTGTGTGTGTGTAAAAAAGAAAGAAGAATCCAGCGACGCGAGAATAGAGTGGTAGAGAGTCCGAGAAAGAGGGAGAAGGTCGACAGACAACTAAGGGGGAAGAAGGGGGAAGCGACACGCACACTGAGTGAGAAAACGGAAGAGCGAGAGGAAGAGGCCGGGTATAATGAAGAGATCGTTAGAGAGAAGGGGAGAGAGCGCGAGAGAGAATGAGGGCGAGAAAGAGTGTGGGTGACTCGAGAGACAAAAAGGAGTGAGCGAGAGCGCGCAAGAGTGAGAGGGAGAGTGAAATAGAGAGAGAGAGGCGCATAGATGAACGAGAGAGGAAAGAGAGAGGGAGAGAGAGAGAGAGACAGAGTGTGTGTGTGTGTGTGTGT
>NW_014581951.1:6707-7209 GCF_000485595.1 Priapulus caudatus
GAGAGAGAGAGAGAGAGAGAGAGAGAGAGAGAGAGAAAGAAAGAAAGAGAGAGAGAGAGAGAGATAGAGAGAGAGAGTTGGTCTGTCGTTACATCTGAACTGTCGATACTCATTATGCTCAGCTGCCTAACTGTGTTTACCTCATTTGCATAATAACATTTTACAGTAGTGTACACTTGGATAAACAGTTCATATTAGACATAGACTGCCTACGAAATTTAATATTAAAATTTCAGTAGACTGCGTGAACATGTACTTCATAGTCTCATAAGGATATCTGCAGGGTTAGCGCGCTCATGTACCGCGAATACGTTGGAATTTAATATCAATATAACGCTCTGTCAATCGCCGCATAATCTCTCTTCCCTCGTATTGTTAATTCCATAAGCGGTAGAGTGGATATGAAACATGCAATTTTAGCATAATATATATATATATATACCACCCCCTCCCCCACACACACACACACGACTCGCACACGTACAACACACTCGACGCACGC
>NW_014581951.1:8709-9095 GCF_000485595.1 Priapulus caudatus
TTCTTTCTCTTTCGCGCGCGTTCTCTCTCTCTCTATCGCGCACGTTCTCTCTCTATCCGCGCTCTCTCTCTCTCTCTTTTGCGCGCGCGTTCTTTCTCTTTCGCGCGCGTTCTCTCTCTCTCTCTCTATAGCGCGCTCTCTTTTTTTCTCATTTAACTTCGCCGTATTTGAGAAGGCGATTGAAGTCGCGTGAATGGATTTATAAGTGGCAGTCAAAGCGCGAGAGAATAATGTACAAAAAGCGCGACCGCGTCAGCAGATCTAGACGCCCTGCCAGAGAGCAGACGACAGCGGCAGGTGTGAGAGAGGGGGAGGGGAGGGAGACGGCGAGATGGTGGAGGAGAAAGGGTGGGGGAGAGAGAGAGAGAGAGAGAGAGAGGAGAGAG
>NW_014581952.1:0-5095 GCF_000485595.1 Priapulus caudatus
AGAAGAGAGAGAGAGAGAGAGCAAGAGAGAACACGATAAAAATAGAGAGAGAGCAGGGTTTCGTAACGGTTTAATGAGTCATAATTCTTTTCATGAAGTAGATTCTCGCATGAGATATCACGAGATAATATGATTTTATTGGTAATTATTTATAAAACGTCACGATAACAGCAGATCCACAGACGAGCGAGGCTTCCAAAGTAGCGGGAGAAGGAGAGAGAGAAGGGGAGGGAGGGAGAGAGAGGGGGAGAGAGAGAAGGGGAGGGAGGAGGAGAGAGAGAGAAGGGGAGGGAGGGGAGAGAGAGAAGGGNGAGAGAGAGGGAGAGCGAGAGAGACTTCTAACATAGGTGTTTACCTGTGAATGGTATCTCCGGGGCATCCATGCCCACCCCATCTCTCTTCACACTTCTCGATTCCACTGCGTTAAGCCTCTCCCACTTCTTCCCCTCAAAGTATGGCAGGCTGTAACCATGGCGACTCTTCTGTAAGCAAGCAAACAAGCAGCTGGTAGTCATGGGAATGGTGACGTACATCGGCGGGGTGTGGCTTACAGGTGCATGATTGACAGCTTATGAAATATCATCACAAATTATTTCTCTCACAAACACCCCCCCCCCTTCTCTCTCATAACTCTCCACCTCACTCTCACACATTTATCCCCCCCTCTCTCACACATTTCTAGTTCCCTCTCTCAACCCACTCTTTGTTTCAATTCCGCTTGCCTTCTCTCTCATATTTCTCCCCTCCCCCCTTCTCACACACATTTCCCCCTTTCTGTCGTCTTTCACACACAAACAGGACGGATGGCTGCCGCTGCCGCTGCCGCTGCACCTGTCCCCGCCGCCGCCGCCGCCGCCGCCGCTGCCGCCGCCGCTGTGGTGGTGCGGCGTATATTGGTTGAGAACACTCACCACGCAATTACGTAAGTCGTCTGCCGGAAGGCCATCTCCGGTCGCCATATTGCTTCCTCTCTATCCTCCCCTCCCACCCTCTCTCCTTCTCTCACCCTCTCTACCCTCCCCTCCCACCCTCTCTCCGTTCTTCACCCTGCTGCTACCCTCCCTCACGGGCGCTCTCCGCTTCTCTTCACCCTCCTCTACGTCCCCGTTCCACCTCATCTCTTGCTCTGCCACCTCTGCTAACCCCTCCCCTCGCCACCCTCTCTCCTTCTCTCAGCCTCTTCTAACCCTTCCCTCTCCACCCTTGTCGCTTTGGCGTACCGTCATCTACCGATCTCCCTCCCCCCTGCTCTTTCTCTCACGCTCTCGTACACCGCTCGCCCTCCCACCCTCGTCTCGCTTCTCTCACTCCCCTCCATCCCTCTCGTCCTTGCAGCGCCTCTCTAACGCCCTCCCTCCACCTTTTCCTTCTCTCACCTCTCTAACCCCTCCTCCCCTCTCTCCTTCTTCAGCCCTCTCTAGCGCCTCGCTCTCGCCACGCTCATCTCGCTTCTCTCACCTCTCTACCATCGCGCCCTCCCACTCTCCTCGCTTCTGTGACAGCCTCTTACCGCTCCCTCCCACCTTCTCTCTCTTCTCTCGGACCCTCCCAAGGGCCCTCTCTCCTTCTGTCACCCTCTCTACCCCTCCGCTCACACCCTCTCACCGGCTCTCTACCCATCCCTCCAGCCCTCGTGTCCTCCATCGCATTATATATGCGATATAATTCGCGATGCACGCGATATTAATGTTTACATGGTAAGTAACAGGCATGCATTTGGAAGCAAGCGATTTGCAGAGGGTATGATACCTGTAGGGCCTTGTGTGGTATTCTCTCGCAGCACCAACCTACATTATATAGGTGTCTCTGATATATAAATCTAAATATATATATATATATTAGGTAGAGAAGTCGTCTTGCATGTCGTGGAGAGAATCCGCGTAATAATAGCTGATCAATGATGAATATGTTTAGGAATGTTTACGACAAAGATTGACTCATCTTTCCACTCTAGCCCTCTGCTCTACCCCTCCCCTCCGGCCTTACCTCTACCCTCTTCCCTCCCGCTCTACCTCTACTTCTCTCTACCCGCCCTCTACCGCTCTACCCCTGCTCTCCCCCTTCCCCTCTACCCCTCTAACGCCTCTCTCTACCCCCCTCTATCCCTGCTACCCTCTCTACCCTCTCTGCCCCTCGACGCCCCTCTACCCTCTTACCTTCTCTTTTTGCCCCTTCTCTCGGCCCAGTGTCTGATTTTCTCCTCCCTCGCCATCGTCTCCCCTCCTCCCTCTCTCTTCCGCTCCTCTCTTGCGCCCTCTCTCGTCCTCAGCCTGCTCCCTGCTCCTCCTCCCTCTCACTCTCTCGCCCTCCAGCCTCTCCGTCAGCTCTTAAACCGATAAGCGTTGCGATCGGTGACACTTGCTTCGTTATTAAAAGATCAGATCTTTCACCGCCCATTACATTCCTGCCGACACTCTGGTCACGGCGCAGCAGCAGCAGCACGCGCGCACGCTGGGGAAGGCCGCATCCGATCGCCATGGGCAACAGGGCAGAGCAAGTAATCGCCGTAATTTTAAAACTCGCGCCGAAAACTGCTCGATTAAAGTCGCAATCGTCGGCGACTTCGAGAATTCTGAAAGCCTGTTTTAAAATCTGCTTCAAATCTCTGGAAAACTGGCGAGGGAAGCGAACGCATGTGACACAGGAGTTGTAGTAGCAGGGCAGAGTAGGGCAGCAGTAGGAGCAGCAGTAGCAGCAGCAGCAGTAGCAAGCAGCAGTAGCAGCAGCAGTAGCAGAGCAGTAGTAGGCAGCAAGCAGCAGGGCAGCGCAGCAGTAGCATGGCGGGCAGGAGGTAGCAGCAGCAGCAGCAGCAGCAGCAGCAGGCTAGCCGCAGTTTAGTAGCAGCAGAGTAGGCAGTAGCAAGCGTAGCGAGCAGCAGTATGGCAGTAGTAGTAGGGCAGTAGTAGTAGCAGCAGTAGCAGCAGCAGGTAGGCAGTAGCGAGCCGCAGTAAGAGTAGGCGGAGCAGCAGGGCAGCAGTAGTGCGGCAGTAGTTAGTAGTAGCAGTAGCAGCGAGGCAGGCAGCAGTAGGTGACGTAGCAGCAGGGAGTAGCAGGCAGCAGGCAGCAGCAGCAGCAGCAGCAGTAAGACAGCAGCAGCAGGCAGTAGCAGTAGGGCAGCAGCAAGCAGCAGGGCAGTAGCAGCTTCACAGGGGTCCTTCGCAGAACACGCAGCTCTTCCACGCGGCCGCATCTTCTAGAGAATCAATTCACTGACGACAAGACGTAAATAAGTAAACTCCAAGGAAGGAAACCTAGTAACTCTAACTCTAAGTTCTAACGTATCTCGCGTTCACTAAACACACACACGCTTCTCTGTCTCTCTCTCTCTCATCTCTCAGCGGTCTCTCTCGTCTGCTGCTCTCTCTTGTCTGTGTCTCTCTGTTCTCTGTTCTGCTGTCTCTCTGTTGCTCTGTTCTCTGTCTGTCTCTCTCTCTCTGCTCTCTCTCTCTCATCTTCTCTCAGGCCTCTCCCTCTCTCTCTCTCTCTCTTCTCTCTCTCTCTCTCTCTCGCGGCTCGGGCGGCTCGCGCTCGAGTCGTCATGCTCTCGCTCTCTCGTCGTCGCGGCTCTCGGGCTCGGTCGCTCTGTCGCTCTCGGTGTGGCTGTCGCTTCTCATCGTCTCTCGCTCCTCGCTCGCTCTCCGCTCTCGCTCCTCGCTCTCGCCTCTCTCATCTCTCTCTGTTCTCTCTCCAGTCTCTCTCTCTCTCTATCGTGCTCATCTCTCTCTTCTCTCTCGGGTCTCTCTTTCTCTGGTCTGTCTGCTCTGTCTCTTGTCTCTCTCTCGTTTCTCTGCCCGTTCTCTTTTAATTTATTTCTCGGGTCTGCTCTCTGCCTCTTTCTTTCTCTCTGCTTTCTTTTTCTCTCTCGCTGAGACAAGAAACCCGCTCTGTATTGAGTATGTTCAATATTTTTTATATATATACTCATTAGACGCTGCCACAAAGAGCGAGAAGGGCAGAGATTTAGATGGACAACATCACCCGCATTAGGATGCCGAGATGGCTGAGAGTGGTGAAGTGAGAGCCAGTCTAGACATTGAAGTCGGAGCTAGTCGATAAAAACTAGCGTGCGTGTATTGACTGGCGACTGGGAACCGGGATTCTCGATTTCATATTCTTGCAGCGGTAACAAAGTTTGCCAACTGCCTGCTTTCACACAGCCAGGGGGCATGACAGTCGCCTGCTTTCACACAGCCAGGGGGCATGACAGTCACCTGCTTTCACACAGCCAGGGGGCATGACAGTCGCCTCTTTTCACACACGACGAGGTCACGACAATCTGCTATAATATCATGGTGGACTGTGTCCTATTCTTTTCATCTATATAGTCCGGTCTTGCAAAAAAATTAAGTCCCCAACATCTCTGTCAGTTCCTCGCCCGGCCACTTTCCTGCCCTCCCTTCTCCTCCCCTGCGTTCCCTTCTCCTCTGCCCTCTCCCCTTCTCTGGTGCCCGCCCTTCCCCTCCCCTGTCTTTCCTCCCCTTGCCCTGTCCCCTTCTCCTGCCCACCTTCTCTGGTGCCCGCCCTTCCCCTCCCCTGTCTTTCCTCCCCTTGCCCTGTCCCCTTCTCCTTCTCCTGCCCACCTTCTCCGGTGCCCGCCCTTCCCCTCCCCTGTCTTTCCTTCCCTTGCCCTGTCCCCTTCTCCTTCTCCTGCCCACCTTCTCCGGTGCCCGCCCTTCCCCTCCCCTGTCTTTCCTTCCCTTGCTCTGTCCCCTTCTCCTTCTCCTGCCCACCTTCTCCGGTGCCCGCCATTCCCCTCCTCTGTCTTTCCTTCCCTTGCTCTGTCCCCTTCTCCTTCTCCTGCCCACCTTCTCCGGTGCCCGCCCTTCCCCTCCCCTGTCTTTCCTTCCCTTGCTCTGTCCCCTTCTCTTTCTCCTGCCCACCTTCTCCGGTGCCCGCCCTTCCCCTCCCCTGTCTTTCCTTCCCTTGCTCTGTCCCCTTCTCTTTCTCCTGCCCACCTTTTCCGGGGCCCCCCTTTCCCCTCCCCTGTCTTTCCTTCCCTTGCTCTGTCCCCTTCTCTTTCTCCTGCCCACCTTTTCCGGGGCCCCCCTTTCCCCTCCCCTGTCTTTCCTTCCCTTGCTCTGTCCCCTTCTCTTTC
>NW_014581952.1:5120-6925 GCF_000485595.1 Priapulus caudatus
GCAGCAGTAGCAGCAGCAGCAGCAGCAGCAGCAGCAGCAGTAGCAGCAGCAGTAGCAGACTCTAATGCTCAGTTAATGCGCACTCTAGCGGCCGTCATTTGAAATTCAACGCATTTCATCATCTCGTCCGTAATCGATCCGCGTTTTGTGCTGCGCATGATAAAATGCTTGAAAGCAATAATTCGATAGCGAGAAGGAGGTCTGTATATATAGATACGTGTGTGTGCGTGCGTGTGCGTGCGTGTATGTGTATGTGTACGCGTGTGCGTGTGCATGCGTGTGCGTGCGTGCGTGCGTATGTGGCTGGATGGTGGAGTGGGGGTATAGGGTATAAGGTTTTCAACGGGAAATGAGAACCAAGCGAGTAGGAATGTTACAAACGTGGTATGTACAAACGAAGATGTATCGACGGCAGCATCCCACAATTATCGCGTGGCTTATCGATCGCTGCTTATAATCGAGTGCTTATAAGCGCATTAAGTTACGTTTAAACGCACTAGCAGCTTACGAGGCAACATCGCTCATGCATGGATTAATTATGCCGCAACTCATGTACACGGATGGCTTCAGTTCCCGCTTATATTATTACCGCGTTCACACGGTAATGGGTTGGCTCGAGCCAAATGGGCTAAATTTGGCTCAGGCTAAATTTGGCTCGGGCCGGTTTGAGTCGAAGCGTTCACACGTACGCAAGTGAATACTGTCTGTCAAATTCAAATTCAAATTCAAATAAATTTTCTTGCACAAATATCTCACGGATACTTTGGCAGTATGTCGTGAGATGGCGTTGTTTACGATTCAGTGTTTACTTACGTTCCGAGTTCAATTATCAATCTTGAAAACATGCATCCTGATCAGATTTTTCGAATTTTTATACCGTTTTGGACTTTATTTCGTCGAAGTACACGTTCGACACTCATGACACTCTACCGCTCTACCGATTTAGTCAGACGTTTTCGATGGGACCAAATTGGCTCGTGCTAACTTGGCACGGCCCGAAAAACCATCCGTGTGAACGCTCGGCTCGAGCCAAATTTGGCCCGGGCCTAATTAGGTTCGGGCTAAAAACGTCCGTGTGAACGCGCCTTATATATATATATACGTATATTAATAAAGAATGAAGACAAGACCCTCAAGCATTAATGACACAAGCATGCTTTTTTCACTGTGTATGCAGTACAAGTATGGAAGGAAGAAGTAAAAGCACACGGATGCCAATGAAGTCATAGATGAAATGTGAAATAGAAACAGTAATAACGCATCTTGGTTTATAAATGTCAGCTTTCGAGATTGCATGTTTATTTGTTAAGCTACAACAGCCGTTAATTTCATACACGATAACTCGAAAGCTCGCATTTAAAATATGTGATCAATCATGATGCCTCACTTCTATATTTCTGTTTTACGTTTCATATATATAACTAACTATACATATAGATTCGTCTTATAAAACCCGTGCGTGCGTTTCTTTTACGAACAAAAAGGTGCATGAACAATGGTTGAACGCAAAATACGCAGCAAAAAAAGAAATCTACGCGTGCCTGGATACGCGAAGACAATTAGCATCCGCTACGTCGCGCCAGCGCCACGGTCGCTGAGCTGTAGCCATGGCAACGTAACTCTTGCGACAGGTGAACAGATGCATGCGAAGCGCATGCGCGAGAAAAAACGACGCACGACAGAATTAAGGGCGTAAAAAATGCGAATCAAGGTCTCATTATTGCCTTTTGCAACACGCAGCACGCAACACCCAGCACGCAACACCAAACACGCAACACGCAACACCCAGCACGCAACACGCAACA
>NW_014581952.1:8120-9094 GCF_000485595.1 Priapulus caudatus
CTCTCTCTCTCTCTCTCTCTCTCTCTCTCTCTCTCTCTCTCTCTCTCTCTCTCTCTCTCTCTCTCTCTCTCTCTCACCCGCTTTATGTATAACTGTCTCTCTTTTGTTTTTGTTTTTTTCCTCTCTCGCTCTCTCGCTCCTTCGCTCTCCCACTCTCTCGCTCTCTTCCTTCCTCCTCTCTTTCACCGTTGCTCTCTAGCAGCCTAGCAGGTCATCTCTCTCAGTTTACAACCCTTCCCCTTCCCCTTCCCCCTTCCGCTGTAACCCCCTCTCTCCCGCTAACCTATGTTTGCACAGATAACCTCCTTTTACATGGCGCTGTTTTCATATTAGCCTGCGAGCCAATAGTCGCTAATGAAGCAAATAGTGAGAGCTGACATGACCTGCTACTGCTACAGCTGCTACTACTGCTNAGAGAAAGATAGAGAGACTGAATGCTGTTTTGATGACTCGCATGAGCGTGCGTCACGAGTGCGTGATCCTGTGTATGTGTGCGCGTACAAGCGTGTGTGCGTGCGTGCGTGTGCGTGTACGTGTGTGCCTCCGTGCGTGTGTGTGTACGTGTGTGCGTGTGTGAATGTATGCGTGCGCGCGCGTGCGTGCGTGTTTCGTATACCGCCAAAATTCTCAGAAAAATCGCCATATATACGGATAATGGGCTGCATGATTAGTGCGTGTGTTACTACTGCCTGTCTCTGATCATGCTCCCTGTACTGCTTCACATACATCCTTCACTTCCTCATAGTATAATAATACCTATCAGAAGTAGATAATAGGGAATTATCCCTAGTGTATACTGTATAGGGAATTTCCTATTATCTACTTCTGATACCTATCATCATAATCGCGCCACGCCAAGGTGATGACATGCCGACACGGAGGGTGAGGGAGGAAGAAAGAGGGAGGAGTGAGAGAGAGAGAGAGAGAGAGAGAGAGAGAGAGAGAGATAGTACAGCAGATATGTGATATATTTC
>NW_014581953.1:0-2944 GCF_000485595.1 Priapulus caudatus
CTGCCTGCCTCCTTGCCTGCGTGCCTGCCTGCCTGCTGGCCTACCTTCCTGTCTGCCTGCTGGCCTACCTTCCTGTCTGCCTGCTGGCCTACCTTCCTGTCTGCCTGCTGGCCTACCTTCCTGTCTGCCTGCCTGCCTGCCTGCCTACCTTCCCGTCTGCCTGTCTGCCTGTCTGCGTGCCTGCCTGCATACCTGTCTGCCTGCGTGCCTGCCTGCCTGTCTGCCTGCGTGCCTGCCTGCCTGCTTGCTTGTCTGCCTGCATGCCTGTCTGCCTGTCTGCACGAATGCACACACACACACACGCACGCACGTATGCATGGACAGATATTGCGCATAAGAAATGGAGACGACGATGCTTACGACGCTGACGATAGTCAACCAGACGATCGATACACCGCGAACGAAATCACGGCCCCGCTATCCACCAAGCAGTCAGCACGCACACACGCACGCACGCACGCACGCACGCACACACACACACACGCACGTACGCACNCCCATCTTTCTTCCTTCTTCACTCCGCCCACTAGCCTATCTAAGCGACCTTCTCTCGCACCCGGCTCTGACGTTCCTCTTTCTTCCGTTCTCTACACTTCACCCAACTAGCTATCTAATCGCTTCTCTCGCACCGCTCTTGATCGTCGCCTCTTTCCTTCCTTCTCTCAGCTCGCGCCCACTAGCTTCGTATCGCTCGTCTCGCACCGCCTCTGATGTTTCCCTCTTTATTCCTGCTCTCACTGGCCGCCCAACTGAGACCTTCTGATCGCTCTGCTCGCACCAGCCCCTCTGATGTCGTCCCTCTTTCTTCTTCTCCTCACTCCGCCACTAGCGTCTAATCGCTCTCTCGCACCGCCTCTCTGACGTTCCCTCTTTCTTCCTTACGTCTCTGACTCCACCCGGAGTTCTCATCGCTCGTCTCGCACACGCGTCTCTGACGTTCCCTCTTTCTTCCTTCTCTCACTCCGCCACTAGCTATCTATCGTCTCTCGCACCACGCTCTCTCGATGCTTCCCTCTTCTGTTCCTTCTCTCACTCACGCCCACTAGCTGTCTCATCGCTCTCCTCCGCAACCCAGCCTCTCCTGACGTTCCCTCTATTCTTCCTTCTCTCACTCGCCGTTCCCCACCCAGCTTCTATCCCGCTCTCGCTCGCACCCAGCCCCTCTCTCGGCATGTTCCCTCGTTTTCTTCCCTTCTCTCACCGCGCCTACTAGCTTTCCCTATCGCCTCTGCTCGCACCGGCTCCTGACTTTCCCTTCTTCTCTTCCTTCTTCACTCCGACGCCCCACCGAGCTCCTCGACTCCTCTCGCACACTGCTAGACCGCGGCTCTCTGATGTTCGTCTCTTGAGTACGTTCCTTCTCTCCACTCTCCCACTAGCTTCTATCCCTCCTCTCGCTCTTGTCGCGTCATCTCTGACTCTCTCCGCTCTTTCTTCACTTCTCCTTACTGCAGACTAGACCTCATCTAGTACATTGTCTACCGCTCTCCTCGCCTTAGCTGCGACTTCGCTATGATCAGTTGCCATCTTTATTCCTCGTCAGTCACTCGCGCCCCACTGGCTTTCTCAGTCGCGCTCTCCTCGCATCGGGGAAGTCGGCTCTGAATACCAATTGTCCTCTTTGCTTCCTATATACTACGAGCTAATGCCGCCCACTCAGGGCTCTAGCGGCTCCTCTTGCTATCTGCCGCCGTCTCTCCTGTATGTTCTCCTTCTTATCTTCTTATTTATCTTACACTCTCTCGAGCTTTTCCTCGCCACCTTAGTTGAGCTCGATCTGCTAAGGCAGACACCGCTCTCTGATGTTCCCTCTTCTCCTTCTCCACTCCGCCCACTAGCTTCTATCGCTCTCTCGCACCGCTCTCTAGATGTTCCTCTTTCTTCCTTCTCTCACTCCGCCACTAGTTCTATCGCTCTCTCGCACAACACGCCGCTCTTGACTTTCCCTCTTCTTCCTTCGCTCACTCTCCCATAGTTCTATCGCGTCTCGCACCATGCCGCTCTCTCTGACGTATCCTCTGTTCTTTCCTTCTTCGCACTCACTCCTCCCCACACTAGTCTCCTAGTCGCTCTCCCCTCGCACGGGGCGCGGCCCAAAAGCCCACACAATCGCCGCTCTGATGTTCCCTCTTTCTCCTTCTCTCACTCGCTGGCACTTAGCTGTCTCGATGACCTCTCGCGGTCCCATTCCTTCTCGTCACGATAACCCTGACTCTGCTCTCTACGAGAGATTGCTGTATCCTCCTTTTCCTGTGCTCTCCACTCGCCAGTCACTCACATTCTTCCGCCTCTCCGCACCCCGACTCTCTGACGCTTCCCTTCTTTCTTCCCTCTTTCTCACTCCACCACTAGCTTCTATCGCCTCTCGTCGCACCGCCGCTCCTCTTGACGTTCCCTCCTTATCTTCGCTCTCCTCTACACCTCCACCCACTACGCTTCTATCGGCTCTCTCGCACGCTTCCCGCCTCTCTGAACTGTTCGCCTCTTCTTCCTCTCTCAGCTCCGCCAACTAGCTCTCTCATCCCGGTCTCTCGCCTTTCTCGAAGTCGCCGCATCTGTGGACGGTATCCGCTCTTTTCTTTCCTCTGCTTCTCCATCAAACTCTAAGCTAGCTGTCTGATACGCTCTTCTCGCACCGCTCGCTGATCGCTTCACTTCATTCTTCGCGTTCTCTTCACCTCACACTTAAGACTTCTATCGCTCATTCCGGCACGCTCTGAACATCAGAGAGCGGGTGCGAGAGAGCGAAGCTAGTGGGTGGAGTGAGAGAAGGAAGAAAGAGGGAACATCAGAGAGCGGGTGCGAGAGAGCGATAGAAGCTAGTGGGTGGAGTGAGAGAAGGAAGAAAGAGGGAACATCAGAGAGCGGGTGCGAGAGAGCGATAGTGTGTGAGAGAATATGTTTGCGTGCGTACGTCGTGTGTGTGTTTGTGTGCGTGCGTGCG
>NW_014581953.1:5041-7215 GCF_000485595.1 Priapulus caudatus
CACGCAGTTATTGGTGCCGTGTAATGGATTCATTTCATTGCAACAGGGTGACAGCTACTGTGTCACAATATTGTCAAAAGACTGTCACCTATTACATCTTATATTCCACACTAGGGGTGCTGTCTTGCTGTGCTCGTCTCCAGGTCCCGTTGTGCTGAAAAGTACTGTTTTACCAGCGCGGTAGAATGACCACGACCAGATTACAATGTTTGCTGGTATCTGCTACCATCGCGTTTTAGCGTTATCTACCAATCTTTATCTCTCTAGCTTAGTCAAAGGAAAGCCGGGGAGGCACACCGCTTGTAGCATAGGGACTGTGTGTATAGCATAGGCGGCATTTGTCTATACACATATAATCTTGTTACATTCAACACCAGTACACTGTCGCTAATTAGCGTGGCCTATATTTACGTTTGAGTCCCCCAATATACTCATGTTAATTATTTGGTCCTACATAGGTAAGTAAGTAAGCTAATGGGGGTGTATACACCTGTACATCTGACCACATTATCGTAACATATTCATACTGTTCATATACCAGCGTATACACGCATAACAGGATGCCTGTATACTATTAATATGCAAGTACTTGTATTGAGACACACTAAAACTAGTGTCACACGCATAAGCCAATTTAAAGCGTGGTGACATGCATATTGGATACCATATTCGTGCGACAGCTTGTTTCGATGGTAACGTAGAAGCCACGACCGGTCACACCAACGGCGGCTTGTTCTCGAAGCTCCAATATACGTCCTAAGGGGCCGAACCATTATACGCGCATGGGTTCTTGTGTCATATAGTTCACAGATAGCAAGGCGCGTGTGACTTCATACACAGCTTAATGGAGCGTTTCCCGCGCAGCTCGTTACGTATACGCTGTTCCATTGCATCTAGAATTTAACATTAGCGTGGTCTAAGGCGCAGCACCGACTCGCGCTTATATTGAACGAGCTTAGTCTTCCCGCCCCCTGGCTAGCGTTACAACCAGCGTTTTCATTCATGAATATTACTATGTGGCGCTGAACCTATACTATGTCGCCCGTGGGTGGTTTCTAAAATAACACCTTTTTATACTATCACGCATGCGCTCTGTTACACAATATAGAGTGGATTCTCTCTCTAGTCCATTCATAGTCCGTGTAGTGATGACATATTTAGATGATTCTCTCTCTAGTCCTAGGTCCGTGTTTAGTGATGAATAATAGATTGGAATTCTCTCTCTAGTCCTAGTCCGTGTACGTGATGACATATACGATTGCGTGATTGAATTCTCTCTCTAGTCCTAGTCCGTGTAGTGATGACATATAGATGGAATTCTCTCTCTAGTCCTAGTCCGTGTAGTGATGACATATAGATGGAATTCTCTCTCTAGTCCTAGTCCGTGTAGTGATGACATATAGATGGAATTTCGCTGTTTCTCTCGCTCTCGTCGCCCGTGCTCCGTGCTGCACGAGGGTAGATCGATGACTGAGTGTGTGTGTGTGTGGAGCAGAATGCGGTTGGAAGGCAACGCGAGGAGCATTTGTTCGAAAACTTTTATTGCAACTGGAGTTTTTATTATTCTGCTGAGAAATACTACGAAAGTTGTTAATAGAGTATGCGAGCAAACACTGTATGAATATATATATATATAATGCATACAATTAAAGATAATTAAACGAAGTCGTAAAAGCCTACCATAAAAACGTAAAATCAATACATCAATAAATATTTTACACATACCTTGTTATTATTGTATAACAAATATTACGATAACGCTCCAGTCACCGCTGGATCGCGAGCTTGTCGTGTATAAAAAAAACTGCTTTCTGTATGAACTTGTGAACTTAATCAAGCGTAACATCGGTAATTAATTCTCTGTTATCATAATTCCATGCCGGATGTGTCCGAGCGCTTAGTTCGTTGTAATTACTCGGCATCGAGTAATGAAATATTTTTTTGTGTGGGAGAGAGTGAACGAGAGCATGCGAGTACGTACACACACACACACACATATATATATATATATGTATTTATTTATTTATTTAGTCATTCATTTATTTCGCATCAGACGTTTATGATATTATACGACAAATACACATTAATATTTACGGTGCTGCTTCGTGTTCACACGAAGCATTGCTATTTCATGCGAATGCCTCTCCCTCCCTCCCTCCCTCCCTCCCTCCCTC
>NW_014581953.1:8197-9091 GCF_000485595.1 Priapulus caudatus
CCCACTTGCCTCCCTCCTTCCCTCCCTCTCTCTCCCGACGACACGTGCCTCGTTATTTCTTCCTTGGTTTATCTACTCTACACAGAATGTCAAGTGCTGCTTAATTATACATATATATCCCAGCTGTGTGCGTGCATGCATGCGTGCGTGTGTGTATGTGTGCGTGCGTGCGTGCTCGTGTGTGCATGCGTGCGTTGCGTATGTGCAGGCTATATACTGCATTCGTTTGTCGGCGAATTTGAACTAGTTTTACTTGGTTTACATGTAAGTGTCACTGTGTGTGTCGTGCGCGTGTTACTACTACTCACTGCACTGTCTCCTCATCTCCGGAGCAGGTCGGATGCTGCTGCTGCTGCTGCTGCTGCGGCTACAAAACTGCAAGTAATTATATCATGATGTTGCATCCGCGCAAAGTTTTGTCAGTTTACCGGTCGCGACGCATGTCGAGTTAAGTGTAATAGCTGTTGTAGCTGTAATAGCTGTAATAGCTGTAATAGCTGTAATAGCTGTGTAGTAGAGTTAAGTGTAATAGCGTTGTTGACGTATAAACACTGACGTACGGCTGAAACGAGCATTTTTTTAATTCGGGCAGATTGGATTGCTCAAATTTTGTGTGGAGTTTCTCTCATTAAGGTTATTTAATTAGCGAGGGATTCCACTGTCAGTAGCTATAAACTAATGCGCTGTTAACTCTTGCAGTCTTGCCGAGAGACAGCGGTATCGTCAGAGAGTGCTGTGTATAGCATGCGTGCGTGCGCGGCATCTCAGTGTTAGCGTCTAGTGTTTGTATCATGATGCTAGTCTATATGTAACGTCTGTTTCTACTACTAAGTGGTGTGCTATACAAAGACGCAGATAGAGAGAGAGAGAGAGAGAGAGAGAGAGAGAGAGAGA
>NW_014581954.1:0-377 GCF_000485595.1 Priapulus caudatus
TTCTTCTTCTTCTTCTTCTTCTTCTTCTTCTTCTTCTTCTTCTTCTTCTTCCTTCCTTCCTTCCTTCCTTTATTCCTTCCTCTCTCGTCCTCCTCTCCCTCTCTTCCTCTCTGATCAGTCGATGCTTGCGTAACTGTCCGTCTAGTGTTACCTGTGTGCCGGTGATTAGCATTCGGTGCGCGCTCTCGTCTCTCTGCGGAGTCGTTGATCGTGATGGGTTGAAGGTGAGTGATGCGCGAGATTGCAGGCTATCTGATTGTCGTCTCATGCCGGCAGATTCAGACGCGGTGAGTGGAGGTAGCCAGCGCGGGAGAGAACGAGAAAGAGAGAAGGGAGAGAGAGGGGGAACGAGAGGAAGGGAGTGAGAGAGAGGGGGA
>NW_014581954.1:6559-9089 GCF_000485595.1 Priapulus caudatus
GAGAGCAAGAGGGATGGAGAGCGAGAGAGAGAGAGAGAGCGAGAGAGAGCGAGAGAGAGAGAGAGAGAGAGCGCGAGAGAGAGAGAGACAGACACAGACACAGAGACAGAGACAGAGACAGAGACAGAGAGAGAGAAAGAAAGAAAAAGAGAGAGCGCGCGAGCAGGCGCTAAATGTGTGTCGAACGCGTACGGTCGTATAGAGGTTTTCTCCCAGCAAACGCAGCCGAAGATGACGTCAGAGTTCACGGTGTGGTTGACCTCAGGATGACCCAGCCTCCGCTAGTGATCAATCAGCGTCCACGATCGTGACTTATCGATATGTCATTAGCCTTCTACCACGCGTAGCGGGGGTACGTGGGCTGCGGAGAACCAGAGGAAAACAACGGGGGAGGGGAGATGAGGGAATTCGGAGAGAGGCAGAGGAAGGGTGTTGGGGAGAGAGGGAGAGGAAGGGTGCGGGAAGGGTGGTGGTTGTAGAAGTGTTGGGGAGAGAGGGAGAGGAAGGGTGCGGGAAGGGTGGTGGTTGTAGGAGTGTTGGGGAGAGAGGGAGAGGAAGGGTGCGGGAAGGGAGGTGGTTGTAGGAGTGTTGGGGAGAGAGGGAGAGGAAGGGTGCGGGAAGGGTAGTGGTTGTAGGAGTGTTGGGGAGAGAGGGAGAGTAAGGGTGCGGGAAGGGTGGAGGTTATAAGAGTGTTGGGGAGAGAGGGATAGGAAGGGTGTGGAGAGGGAGGTGGTTATAAGAGTGTTGGGGAGAGGGACAGAGGGACGGGAAGGGTGGAGGTTGTTGGGAGCGTGTTGTGAAGTGAGATGGGAAGGAAGGGTGCCTAGAGAGGGCGTTATCGAGGGAGGATTGTAGAGAGAGGGGGAGGGATAGGTGCGGAAAATTGTGGGAGTTATAATAGGATGGTTATGGTAAGGAGAGGGGGAGCGGTGCGGCAAGGGCTGCCAGGCTGGTTTTCGTTAATCTACGTACTATACGCGCCCCTGTTCGCGCCGCCCCCATTTCCTGTACTCAGCGGCGGAGCCCGCAGTTTTTTATTGATTACTTTGACGGTGACTTCTGTAGAGTGGATGTGGGTAGGGTGAGTGCACGCTGGCTTTAATGCACCGTAAATGTAACGTAAGATGCGTGTAATACAGGTTAGATGTAGTGCGGGGGCGTGTAGTGTAGGGTACATGTACTAGTGTAGAGTGTATGTAGTGTAGGGTACGTGTAGTGTAGGGTGTATGTAGTGTAGGGTACATGTAGTGTAGGGTACATGTACTAGTGTAGGGTGTATGTAGTGTAGGGTACGTGTAGTGTAGGGTACATGTAGTGTAGGGTACATGTAGTGTGGGGTGTATGTAGCGTAGGGTACATGTAGTGTAGGGTACATGTAGTGTAGGGTACATGTAGTGTGGGGTACATGTAGTGTAGGGTACATGTAGTGTAGGATACATGTAGTGTAGGGACCTGGGTACATGTAGTGTAGGGTACATGTAGTGTAGGGTACATGTAGTGTGGGGTACATGTAGTGTAGGGTACGTGTACTGTAGTGTATGGTACGTGTAGTGTAGGGTACATGTAGTGTAGTGTACATGTAGTGTGGGTACATGTAGTGTAGTGTACATTGTGTAGGGTACATGTAGTGTGGGGTGTATGTAGCGTAGGGTACATGTAGTGTAGGGTACATGTAGTGTAGGGTATATGTACTAGTGTAGGGTGTATGTTGTGTAGGGTACATGTAGTGTGGGGTGTATGTAGCGTAGGGTACATGTAGTGTAGGGTACATGTAGTGTAGTGTACATGTAGTGTAGGGTACATGTAGTGTAGGATACATGTAGTGTAGGGTACATGTAGTGTGGGGTACATGTAGTGTAGGGTACATGTAGTGTAGGGTACATGTAGTGTAGGGTACATGTAGTGTAAGGTACATGTAGTGTAGGGTACGTGTAGTGTAGGGTACATGTAGTGTAGGGTACATGTAGTGTAGGGTACGTGTAGTGTAGGGTGCATGTAGTGTAGGGTACATGTAGTGTGGGGTGCATGTAGTGTAGGGTACATGTAGTGTAGGGTACGTGTAGTGTAGGGTACGTGTAGTGTAGGGTACATGTAGTGTGGGGTACGTGTAGTGTAGGGTACATGTAGTGTAGGGTACATGTAGTGTTGGGTACATGTAGTGTAAGGTACATGTAGTGTAGACTAGGGTACATGTAGTGTAGCCTNATATATATATATATATGTATATATATATATATATATATATATATAGTGTTGGCGGAGGCTATGGTTTCTTGTTGCCCTGACTTCTTGTGTTCAGTTTTCGGTGTGCAATACTCGTGTCGGAAGGGCAACAGTGGCAGCACAGATAATTGCAAATACCAGGCTTCGCCCAGGATTTGTCAACAATCCGGCCTCACCGGATAATTAATTTGGCCTCAATTAATTATTGATTTACACGCGTCCCACTCACACGGACACGCACACGAACACGTACACACGCTCACATACGCTTACACACGCACGCCCGCACGCACACACACACACACAC
>NW_014581955.1:0-654 GCF_000485595.1 Priapulus caudatus
TATATATATATATATATACATATATATATATACATATATATATGCATGATGAAAGAATGGACTGTGTACACAAAATACAGCTGAATTACGTTTTACATTCATATTGGCACAAAAAAATTCACGTACAGAGTTAAGCGTCGACGCTGCTCTCTGACACGCTGGCAGCCTTTATAAGGTGACAAATGCATATCGAATTTACCACTCCTTATATTTTAATCCACGTACAGATATAGAAGAGGCTTGTGTCGAAGCAACGAATCGATGATCAACTTGTTACGGTTACCGAACGAGCTTGTAAATTCTTTACACTGGAGACAGAGAGATGACAACAATGAAGAGTTCATGCACATAGATATTCTATACGCGTACATAATTTCCGACTAGCGTTATTACTTATTACACACTTGCACACGAGCAGCTTCGGACGAACAATATGCGTTTGTATTCATCATAAGCTTGGCTTCGTAACTGTTCGTTTTAGTTATTGCCTTTGTTCCCGTGAGGGTTTTTGTTCCCTCTGCCATACGCATGAGGTTTTTGTTCCCTCTGCCATATGCATACTCTCACGCTCTCTCTCACACACACACTCGGTCTCTCTCTCCCTCTCTCGCGCTCCCTCTTCTCTCTCTCTCTCTCTCTCTCTCTCTCTCTCTC
>NW_014581955.1:4881-5625 GCF_000485595.1 Priapulus caudatus
AGAGAGAGAGAAGGAGAGAGAGAGAGAGAGAGAGAAAGAGTGAGAGTGAGAGAGAGAAAGAGAGAGCTTTGCACGGCGCGCGCGCGGACAAAAGACGACAGAAAGGCGCGCGCGTAGAGTTACAACGCCGACGTCATCAGGCGAATGAGCGTGGCAAACTCCGTGACGGCAGCAGCGGCGGCCGGGAATCGCCAGCGAGCAATCATCTCGCTGGAACCATCACAAAACCGTGGCCATGGCAGCGCCGTGGCATGCCGCCGCGCATCGCAGATATAAACGCTATTCGGGTGGATATATCAAAAGCGAGCTCGGGCGCAGCAGAGTGAGTATCTCGGCGGCCATTTTCCTCGCTTCGGCGCGCCGTTATCTGTCTCGATGCATATAAAGCGAAACTGGACACAATGCGAGCAGCTTTTAATGGCCGTGTACGCTCTGCTGTTATTACCGTCTCGGCGCCTTTATTGCGCGCCACTTCATAGCGTGCTGATGCGTTTCAAAGAAGCGCCCGTTTTATCGCCGCAAAATGCTAATGTATCAATCAGAAAATGTTATTAAAATCTGCGCGTAACGCGGCCACATGTAAGTGAACTGATTGCGGATTCGATCAAGCGCGTCTCATGCATATATACGGCGCGATAGCGGAGGTGGCGGCGGCGGCGGCGGCGGCGGCGGCGGCGGCGGCGGCGGCAGCGCGCGACTGCGTCATTATGTAATGGCGGTGTATGTGTAATGCTGAGTCGGAGA
>NW_014581955.1:6884-7341 GCF_000485595.1 Priapulus caudatus
TGTGTGTGTGTGTGTGTGTGTGTGTGTGTGTGTGTGTGTGTGTGTGTGTGTGTGTGTGATCTGTGCATATAGCTTATAGATAGGCCGACAACCGAGTGGCCCCGATGATTCATGATCATGATCCAGATTGTCTCTCTCCCCCATCTCTCCCCATCTCTCTCCAAATCTCTCCATCTTTCTCAATCTCTTTCTTTCTCTCTCAGTCTCTTGTCGCCATCCGACCTGCCCGACTGCCTGCCTGCTTCTACCTGTCTACATTTCTGCTTGCTCCCGCCTGCCTGCCTGCCCGCCTACCTATCTACCTGTGTCTACCTACCCGACTGCCCGCCTGCCCGGCTGCCTGCATGCCCGCCTGCCTGCCTGCCTACCTATCTACCTATCTGCTTACCCGACTGCCTGCCTGTCTACATATCTACCTATCTGCTTACCCGACTGCCTGCCTGTCTACCTATCTACC
>NW_014581955.1:8718-9085 GCF_000485595.1 Priapulus caudatus
AGAGAGAGAGAGAGAAAGACAGTGCATTAGCATATGAACAGAGCCACTGCTGTCAGTGCCTGTGTCCAGCATCGCCCCCACCCGCCCTGCTGTGTGCGCACGTCGTTAGCAGGTGTGAGTCACGCGTGCTTAATTACTAATTAATCGACGCGCGACCATCAGGCAGAATCTCAACGACCGTCCAATCTCCACAGCAACCCTACTCCCTTTTTTTTCACTAAACGGAGTTAACAACTTGAATTCTTGACGATTATGGAAGAGGTTGGTTCTAATTAAAGATCGTTGAATAAAACATGGGTACGTGCGATGTCGTGAACACGCGATTATGCACTCTCTTTCTCTCTCTCTCTCTCTCTCTCTCTCTCTC
>NW_014581956.1:0-9085 GCF_000485595.1 Priapulus caudatus
AGATCGCACACACGCACACACGTAGCACACGCAGTGCCACGCAGCCACGCGCCACGTCAGCCAACGCAGGTCCACGCAGTCCACGCGCCACGCAGCCGGACGCAGTCCACGCACATATCGGCAGGCCACGCACCCACGCACACACGCAGCACGCACCACGCCACACGTCACATCCACCCACCACACGCACGCCAGCGCACCCAAACGCTTCCACGTGACACTACCACACAAGAGCCACGCAGGACCCGCACGAACGACGCACACGACCGACACGACGCAGCCACGCACTCCACGCACAACGACGAAGCAGCCACGGCACTCACCCACAACAGCACCAGCACACGTCAACCACGCACACCACCGCACCCCACCACGCTCACGGATTTTACGGCACACACTGCACATGCACGCACAGCACCGCCGCGGCGCAGCGCAGAGGCGCGCAGCCCCACGGGCCAGCCACGGCGCGCACGCACGGCAAGCACGCACACACCGCAGCCACGCGGCAGCGGCACGCAAACGATGAACGCGACCTGACGGCAACCGCGGTTCACCGCACGAACACGCAGCCACGCCTCCAGCGCACACCGACGCAGCCACGCCCAGCCACGCGCACACGGCACGCCACACCACCCACACACCACAGCAGGGGGGGGCACCATAACGCATTTCACACGCACTCACGCACCTCTACGCAGCCACGGCCGGTCACGCACACAAGTGGGCTGTGCCGCGCGCAGGCCAGCGGCCCACTGCACGCGCACACACACACGCACCGCACGGGGCCCACCCACGGGCACATCACGCCCCAACGCACCCCACGGTATTCACGCACGCCACGCACGCACGCACGCCACGCACCCGACGCACCACCCACACAGGCAACACACCGCAGCCAACGCCCAGGGCCACGGCCCACACGCACATCACGCAGGCATCGGGATTCAGCCGCAGCCGACGCAGGCCAGCACCACGCCACGCCACGCAGCCACGGATTCAACAGGCACTACAGCACTGGGCACGCCACATACGCAGCCACCGGCACACGCACAACAGACACAGCGCACACACACCACACCACACGCACACAGTCCATCACACCACACAACGCACGCAAGACACCAAGCCGCGACACACAGCACACACAGCACACACACACACATGCCACACACGGGCCCGCACGATCACACACACACACACACACACACAGCACACACGCACACACACACACACACTCGCGGCAGGCGAGGTGGGCGCGGGGGGCCCCCGCGGCGAGCGAGGGGCGGGGCCGGCCCGGCCGGGCGGGGTAGAGCACGGAAGGCGGATCCGCGGGAGAGCGACGGCCGGGGGCGCCGGGGGGTGCCCGTGCGCGGCGGGGGCCGAAGAAGCGGCGCGCCCGACCGGGCCGGTGCAGCGGCGCGGCGGAGCTACACCGGACGCGCGAGGGCACACGGCGCACACACTCACACACACGCACAACACACACAACACAACGACACACTCACAGCACACACACCAGCACACACACACACACACAAGCGCCGCGCACGAACACCACACACACGCCACACACACAACACACCACACACACACACCCACACGCGCTACACACTACACCACAGCGCCAACACACACACCACACACACACACACACACAACTACACACGCGCGCCACCAACTCACACACACGCAGACACACACACAACACACACACACATGCACCCCCCCCCACACACAACACACGGCACACACCAACAGCGAAAAAAAAAACACACACATGCACAACACACACACCACAACCACACCACACACACACACACGCACACACTCACAGCACACGCACACCGACACACACTCACACCACACCACGCAGCGCCACACACACACACACACAACACACACACACCACACACACACACACACAACACACACACGCACACACCCCAGGCACGCACGGCCGGGCAACGCAGCACGCACACACCACCCACACGGGCACGCCACATGCACACACACCGCATCCACCAACTAGCCAGCCACGCTATACACGTCCCTCTACGCAGCAACGCGCAGGCGCAGGCAGGCAGTCGGTCACTCTCGCGACTACATGCTAGCGAGCCGGCGACCGGCCGCTCAAGCGAACATTACCCGTCTCGGCATCACCGCCTGCTGCTGCTGCTTGCTGCTGCTGCTGCTGCTGCTGGCTGCTGCCCCGTAACAGCAGAACCGATTATAAACCAGCTGGAGAGAGTGGAGAGAAAGAGATAGAGAAGAGAGAGAGAGAAGAAAGAGAGAGAAAGAGAGAGAGAAAAGAAGAAAGAGAAAGAGAGAGAGAGAGAGAGAGAAAGAGAAAGGAGAGAGAGAGAGAGAGAAAGCGAAAGAGAGAGAGAGAGAGGAGAGAGAAAGAGAGAGAAGAGAGAGAGAAAGAGAAAGAGAAAGAGGAGAGAGAGAGAGATGATGAAAGAAAAGAGGAGAGAGAGAGAGAAAGCGAAAAGAGAGGAAGAGAGAGTGAGAGGAGAAAGAGAGAGAAGAGAGCAGAGAGAGAGAGAGAAAGAGAAGAGAGAGAGAGAGAGAAGCAAAGCGAAAGAAGAGCGAGAGAGTGAGGAGAGAAAGAGAGAAAGAGAGAGAGAAAGAGAAAGAGAAAGAGGAGAGAGAGAGAGAGAGAAAGAGAAAGAGAGAGAGAGAGCGAGAAAGCGAAAAGAGAGAGAGAGAGAGTGAGAGAGAAAGAGAGAGAAAGAGAGAGAGAGAGAGAGAAAAGAGAAAAGAGAAAAGAGAGAGAAAGAGAAAGTGAGAAGAGAGAGAGAAATCGAAAGAGAGAGAGAGAGAGAGAGCGAGTGAGAGAGAAGAGAGAAAGAGAAAGAGAAAGAGAGAGAGAGAGAGAGTGAGAGAGAGAAAGCGAGAGAGGGAGAGAGAGAGAGAGAGAAGAGACAGAAAGAGAGAGAGAAAGAGAAAAAGAGAAAAAGAAAGAGAGAAATAGAGAGAGAGAGAAAGAGAGAGAAAGAGAAAGAGAAAGAAAGAGAGAGAGAAAAAAGAGGGAGAGAGAGAGAGAGAGAAAGAGAAAGAGAGAGAGAGAATATAGAAAGAGAGAGGCGAGAGAAAGAAAAGAAGAGGAGAAAAAAAGAGAAGGGGAAGAGAGAGAGAAGAGCGAGAGAAAGAGAGAGAGAGATCGAGAAAGAGAGAAGAGAGAGAGAGAAAGCGAGAGAGAAGAGAAAGAAAGAAAGATAAGAGAGAGAGAGAAGCGAGAGAGAGAGAGAGAGAAGAGAGAGTGAGACAGAGAAAAGAGAGAGAGAAAGCGAAAAGAGAGAAGAGAGAGAGAGAGTGAGAGAGAGAGAAAACGAGAACGAGAAAGAATAGAAATTGAGAGAAAGAAGAATAGAAAGAGAGATGAGAGATGAGAGAAAAAGAGAGAGTGAGAGAGAGAAAGCGAGAGAGGGAAGAGAGAGAGAGAGACAGAAAAGAGAGAGAGAGAGAGAGAAAGAAAAAAAGAAGTAGAAAGAGAGAGAAAGAGAGAGAAAGAGAAAGAGAAAGAGAAAAGAAGGAGAGAGAGAGAGAGACCGGGAAGAAGAGGGAGAGAGAGAGAGCGAAAGAGAAGAGAGAAGAGAGAAATAGAACCAGAGCGAGAGCGAGAGAAAGAAAAAGATGAGAGAGAAAAAAAAGAGAAAGGGAAAGAGAGAGAGCGGAGAGAAAAGAGAGAGAGAGAAAGAGAGAAGAGAGAGAGCGAAAAAGAAAGAGAGAGAGAGAGACAGAAAGAGAGAGAGAGAGAGAAGACAGAGAGAGAGAGAGAGAAGGAGAAAGAGGAGAGGAGTAGAGAAAGAGAAAGAAAGAAGAAAGAGAGAGAGAGAAGAAGAGAGAGAGAGTGTGTTGAGAGAGAGAGAGAGCAAGAGCGAGAGAGAGAGAGAGAAGAGAGAGAGAGAGAGAAGAGAGAGAGAGAGAGAGAGAGAGAGAAGACCGGGGCGACGGTGTCGTACGGCATCCTAGAATGATGACGATCCCAGCGCGGCGGGGTGCGCGTGTAATGTGGTCAGACGTGGCGTGCTGTGTGTTGTGCGCGTCTGTGTGTGCTGTGTGTCGTATGTGCGCTGCGTGCGTGCGTCCGTGCGTGCGGGCGTGCGTTCGTTCGTGCGTGCGTGCATGTGCGCGTGCGTGCGTGCTGTACGTGCGTGAGTAGGTGCCGTGCGTCGGTCTGTGCGCGTGTGCGTGCGTGGCTGTGTGGCGTGCGTCGTCTGTGCGCGTGTGCGTGCGTGCGTTGTGTGGCGTGCGTGCGTGCGTACGTAACTGTGCGTGCATGCGTTACGTGGTGGCATAGCGTGCGTGCGTACGTGGGCGTGCGAACGTAGCGTGCGTGAAGTGCGCCGCGGTGCCTTGCATGAGTGCGTGTGTGCGTGCGTTGTGTGCGTGCGTGCGTGGCGTGCGTGGCGTGCGTCTGCGTGTGTGGTACGTGCGTGTGTGCGTGCCGATGCGTGCATGAGTGCGTGGTGCGTGCGTGCGTGCGTGCGTGCTGTGTGCGTGCGTGCGTGCGTACGCTGCGTGCGTGTGTCGGCTGCGTGGCGTGTGTGCGTACGTGGCGTGCGGCGTGCGACGTGCGTGCGTGCGCGCGTGCGGCAGACGGTGTCCTACACGCGCCTTAACACGCATATAGGTTAAATCGGATAGCGGAATGCAAACGCTTGGATGTGGCTGGAGTACGGGCCATCGAGGCTGACTCGTTACCCCCGACCCGCTTTAACCACGGCATGTGAAGATGGACAATGAGAAGAGCGGATTACTCTTATACATAGATTTATATAAATATGTTATGTTATTATATATTGCTACAAGGGCAGAGAGACAGAGGGACATAAAGAGGCAGAGAGAGAGAGGGGAGAGAGAGATAGAGAGAGATAGAGAGAAAGAGAGAGAGAGAGAGAGAGAGAGAGAGAGAGAGAAAGAGAGAGAGAGGTGAGAGAGACTGCGAGAAAGAGAGAGTCAAACATGTGTGCGTGCGTGCATGTGTGTGTTTAGGGGGTCGTGTTTGTGTGTACGTGTGTGCGCATTTGTGTTTAGTGCGTGTGTGGACGTTGTGTTTGTGTGAGTGTGTGTATTTATTTGTGCCCGTCCGTGTGTTTGCTTTTGTGCATACGCGCGCGCGCGTGTGTGTGTGTGTGTGTGTGTTTGTTTGTATGTTTGTTTGTTTGTTTGTTTGTTTGTCTCCTCTTACATCTCACCTCATCCTCCTCTTACATCTCACCTCATCCTCTTTTTACATCTCACCTCCTCCTCTTACATTTAACCTCATCCTCCTCTTACATCTCACCCTCTCTTATCATTGACCTCCTTTTACATCTCACCTTCATCTACACTCACCTTCTTCTTACATCTCACCTCCTCTTTACATCTTCACCCTCCTCCTCCTCTTACATCTCACCTCCTCCTCTTACATTCTCACCTCCTCTTACATCTCACCTCCTCTATACCAATCTCACGTCCTTTACATCTCACCTCCTCTTACATCTTCACCTCCTCCTCCTCATTACATCTACACCTCTCCTCTAATCATCACCTCCTCTACAATCTCACCTCCTCTTACATCTACACACTTCCCCTCTTACATCTCACCTCCTGCTTACTCTCCACCTTCCTTTTCACATCTCACCTCCTCTTACAATCTCACCTCCTCCTCCTCTTACATCTCACACTCCTCTCTTACATCTCACCGCCTCTTACATCCTTCACCTCCTTCTTACATCTCACCTCCTCTTAGCATCTCACCTCCTCCTGCTTTACATCTCACCTCCTCTACATCTCACCTTCTTCTTACATCTCACGTCTCTTACTAATCTCACCTCTCTTTACTATCTCAGCCTTCTTTTACATCTCACCCCTCTTACATCTCAACCTTCCTCCTCCTCTTAACTCTCACCTCCTTTTACATCTCACCTCTTCTTAATCTCACCTTCTCTTACATCTCACCTCCCCTCTTACATCTTCTACGTCCTCTTACATCTCACTGCCTCTTATCATCATCACTTCCTCCTCCTCTTACATCTCACCTCCTCTTACATCTCACCTCCTTCCTTCTTACATCTTCAACCTACTTGTTGTATTGTTATGTTTTGTTTGTTTGTTTGTTTGTTTGTTTGTTTGTGTGTGTGTGTTCGTGAGTGTGCATGCGCGCTCGATAGCTAAGAGTCAGAACAACTCAATTCCATAACCTAAGACCAACCTCCTCTTACATCTCACCTCCTCTTATATCTCACCTCCTCTTACATCTCACCTCCTCTTACATCTTCACCTCTCTTACATCTTCACCTCCTCTTAGCATCTCACTCCTTTTACATCTACCCTCCTTCCTCTTACATCTCACCTCCTCCTCCTCTTACATCTCACCTCGCTTCTTTATACATCTTCACCTCCTCTATACATCTCTACCTCTTCCTTACATCTCAACCTTCCTTCTTACATCTCACCTCTTTTTACATCTCACCTCCCCGCTCTTACATCTCACCTCCTCCTCCTCTTTACAATCTCACCTCCTTTTACATCTCACCTTCCTCTTACATCTTCACCTCCTTTTTACATCATCACCTCCCCTCTTACATCTCACCTCCTCTCTACATCTCACCTCCTCTTACATCTCAACCTCCTTTAACATCTCACCTCCCCTCTCTATCATCTCACCTTCCTCCTCTTCTTACAATCTCACCACTTCCTCTTATATCTCACTTCTCCTCTTACATCTCACCTCCTCCTCTTACATCTCATCTCCTCTTACATTTCACCTCCTCTTTTAATCTGACCTTCCTCTTACATCTCACCCCTCTTACATTTCACCTCCTCTTACATTTCACCTCCTCTTACATTTCACCGCCTCTTACATCTCACCCCCTCTTACATCTCACCTCCTCCTCCTCTTACATCTCACCTCCTCCTCTTACATCTCACCTCCTTCTTATCATTTCACCTTCTCTTACAGGTCTCAGCCTCCTCTTACATTCGCCGCACCTCCTGCTTACATTCTACACCTCCTCTTACATCTCACCTCCCCTCTCTTACAATTCTCACCTCCTCCTCTTACAAATCTCACCTCCTTGCTTTGGTATGTTGTTCGTTGTTGTTTGTTTGTTTGTTTGCTTTGTTTTGCTTTGTATTGATTTTGTTTTTGTGTGTTGCTGTTCGTAAGTGTGCATGGCGCGCCATCGATAGCTAAAGAGTCAGAACAACTCATATGTCCAATAACCTTAGGACCCAACCCTCCTCTTACATCCTCACCTCCATCTTGATTATCTCACCTCCTTTTACATCTCACCTCCTTTTACATCTCACCTCCTTCCTCTTACATTCTCACCTCCTCCTCCTCTTACATCTCACACTCCTCTTACATCTCACCTCTCTTACATTCTCACCTCCTTTTACATCTCACCTCCTCCTCTTACATCTCACCCTCCCTCCTCCTCTTACATCTCACCTCCTCCTCTTATATCTCACTTCCTCCTCTTACATCTCACCTCCTCCTCTTACATCTCACCTCCTCTTTCATCTCACCTCCTCTTACATCTCACCTCCTCTTACATCTCACCTCCTCTTTTATCTGACCTCCTCTTACATCTCACCTCCTCTTACATTTCACCTCCTCTTACATTTCACCTCCTCTTTACATTCACTCACCCCTTTCTTAACATCTCACCGTCCATCCTGTCCTCTTATCATCTCACCTCCTTGCTTTACATCTCACCTCCTCTTACATGCTCACCTCCTCTTACATCTCAAACCTCCTCTTTTTATCTGACCTCCTGCTGTACATCTACACTCCTCCTCTTACATCTCACCTCTCCCTCTTACATCTACACCTCCTCTTACATCTCACCTCCTCTTACATCTCACCTCCTCTTACATCTCACCTCCTCCTCTTACATCTCACCTCCTTGTTTGTATGTTTTGTTCGTTTGTTTGTTGTTTGTTTGTTTGTTTGTTTGTTTGTGTTGTCTTGTGTGTGTGATGATTCGTGAGTCTGCCATTGCGCGGCTCGATAGCTAAGAGTACAGAATCAACTCAAATTCATACTAAGAACCAACCTCCTCATTACATCATCACCTCCTCTTATATCTCACCTCCTCTTACACTCTCAACTCTCCTCCTGTTTACATCTCACCTCCTCTTACATTCTCACCTTCCTCCTCATTACATCTTCACCTTCTTCTATACATCTCACCTTCTTATTACTATTCTCACCTCTTTTATAATCCTCACCTCCTCCTCTTACATCTCACCTGCCTCCTCTTAACATCTCAACTCCTCTTACATCTCAAAGCCTCCTCTTACTATCTCACCTCATTTACATCTCACCTCCTCCTCTTTACATCTCACTCTCCTCCTCCTCTTACTATCTCACCTCCTCCTCTTACATCTCATCTTCCTCCTCTCTACATCTCATCCTCCTCCTCATTACATCTGACCTCGCTGCTTTCATGCTGACCTCCTTGTTAGCATCTCACCTCCCTCTTACATCTCACGTTCCTTACATCTCACCTCCTCTTACATCTGCAACCTCGCTCTTACAGTCTTCACCTCCTTCTTTTCTATCTGACCTCCTCTTTACATTCTCACTCCTCTTACATCTCAACCTTCTCTTACATCTCACCTCCATCTTACATCTCACCTTTCTCTTACATCTTCACCTCTTCTTAACATCTCACCTCCTCTGTACATCTCACCTCCTCCTTACATCTCAGCTCCTCCTCTCTTACATCTCACCTCCTCTTAACATCTCACCTTCTTAAATCCTCACGTCCTTACGTTCTCTTACATCTCACTTCCTCTTACATTTTAGCTCCTCTTACATTTCACCTCTTCTTACATCTCACCTCCTCCTCCTCTTACATCTTACCTCCTCTTACATCTCACCTCCTCCTCTTACATCGCACCTCCTCTTACATCTTACCTTCTCTTACATCTTACCTCCTCTTACATCTCACCTCCTCTTACATCTCACCTCCTCTTACATCTCACCTCCTCCTCCTCTTACATCTCACCTCCTCTTACATCTCACCTCCTCCTCTTACATCTCACCTCCTCTTACATCTCACCTTCTCCTACATCTCACCTTCTCTTA
>NW_014581957.1:0-802 GCF_000485595.1 Priapulus caudatus
TGGGATGGAGATAGGGTGTAGTGGTGGTAGGTTGTGGGATGGAGATAGAGTGTAGTGGTGGTAGGTTGTGGGATGGAGATAGCGTGTAGTGGTGGTGGGTTGTGGGATGGAGATAGGGTGTAGTGGTGGTAGGTTGTGGGATGGAGATAGCGTGTAGTGATGGTGGGTTACAATTAGCAAAAGAAAGAGAATTTCAATATTGCTTGGCAGCAACGAAGAAGCTAAATGAATTCAAAGAGATCCTTTGAAGATGGTGCATGTAGAAAGCAATGATAACACTTTGAGGATCGAGTGCTACGAACAGGCTTCATCACACAAGAGGGAATACCATTCTTCACCTGGCCATAATAAATTTTACGTAAAGTTTATAAGTTTTGCACAAAGAAAGAAGATACGAAGAGGAGACCAATCAAGTTGAGTCGAAACAACTGCGGGGATCATCGATTATCCCCGATCATTGCCCCCGATCATGATTGATTATCATTGATGATGATTGAACATCAATGATCCGCGATCATTGATCATGGATCATCGATGGTCAGATTCAGGTGTCTCGCTCCCTCACCCCTGCTACGCGGGAGTGTACGTGCCACCCACCCCCTGCCATGGGTTTGTCTCACTTGATTCATAATAGGGTAGGAGCCAAGTTACGGTAGAGAAGGGGTTGGGGTTGCTCTCGATATGAACGCAGGGGACTAACTAGACCACGCTGATACAGAACGCGGTGGGCACGTGTATGTACTGAGGACAGAGGTGCTGGCTTTATTCTGGTGTCTGCACAATCTCACCGCACAGAGGTGCC
>NW_014581957.1:1713-2094 GCF_000485595.1 Priapulus caudatus
GGTGTAGTGATGGTAGTTGTGGGATGGAGATAGGGTGTAGTGGTGGTAGGTTGTGGGATGGAGATAGGGTGTAGTGGTGGTAGGTTGTGGGATGGAGATAGGGTGTAGTGGTGGTAGGTTGTGGGATGGAGATAGGGTGTAGTGATGGTAGGTTGTGGGATGGAAGATAGGGTGTAGTGGTGGTAGGTTGTGGGATGGAGATAGAGTGTAGTGGTGGTAGATTGTGGGATGGAGATAGGGTGTAGTGATGGTAGGGTGTGGGATGGAGATAGGGTGTAGTGGTGGTAGGTTGTGGGGCGGAGATAGGGTGTAGCGGTGGTAGGTTGTGGGATGGAGATAGAGTGTAGTGGTGGTAGGGTGTGGGATGGAGATAGGGTGTAG
>NW_014581957.1:3469-4387 GCF_000485595.1 Priapulus caudatus
GCGCGTAGTGGTGGTGGGTTGTGGGATGGAGATAGCGTGTAGTGATGGTAGGTTGTGGGATGGAGATAGCGTGTAGTGATGGTAGGTTGTGGGATGGAGATAGGGTGTAGTGGTGGTGGGTTACAATTAGCAAAAGAAAGAGAATTTCAATATTGCTTGCCAGCAACGAAGAAGCTAAATAAATTTAAAGAGATCCTTTGAAGATGGTGCATGTAGAAAGCAATAATAACACTTTGAGGATCGAGTGCTACGAACAGGCTTCATCAAACAAGAGGGAATACCAATCTTCACCTGGCCCTAATAAATTTTACGTAAGGTTTAAAAGTTTTGCACAAAGAAAGAAGATACGAAGAGGAGACCAATCAAGTCGAGTTGAAACAACTGCGGGGATCATCGATTATCCCCGATCATTGCCCCCCGATCATGATTGATTATTATTGATCATGGATCATCGATGGTCGGATTCAGGTGTCTCGCTCCCTCACCCCTGCTACACGGGAGTGTACGTGCCACCCACCCCCTGCCATGGGTTTGTCCCACTTGATTCATGATAGGGTGGGAGCCAAGTTACGGTAGAGAAGGGGTTGGGGTTGCTCTCGATATGCACGCAGGGGACTAACTAGACCACGCTGATACAGAACGCGGCGGGCACGTGTATGTACTGAGGACAGAGGTGCCGGCTTTATTCTGGTGTCTGCACAACCTCACCGCACAGAGGTGCCGGCTTCATCCTGGTGTCTGCACAACCTCACCGCACAGAGGTGCCGGCTTCATCCTGGTGTCTGCACAATCTCACCGCACAGAGGTGCTGGCTTCATCCTGGTGTCTGCACAATCTCACCGCACAGAGGTGCCGGCTTCATCCTGGTGTCTGCACAATCTCACCGCACAGAGGTGCCGGCTTTATCCTGGTGTCTGC
>NW_014581957.1:5935-7273 GCF_000485595.1 Priapulus caudatus
CCCTCTCTCTGTTTCTCTCTCCACCCCTTGCACACAGATAAAATTTCTGTGTGTCTCTCTCTCTCTCCTTCACTCCTTCAGCCCGCGTCCCTCTTTATTCACCCACCTCCATTCCCTACTTCCTCCTCCTCCACCCCCTCTCCCATAACCCACCCCTCCCCCATGATCACCTCGTGTGACGTCATGGAAACGACGGTGTGACGTCGTCGCGAATTATTCCGATTTACAATGTTTGGCTTTACTCCTTATCATCTCATTCTTCCTGTCTTTGCACAGCGCTCTTTCGGAGGATAATTGAAAACCGATGCCCTGGAAAAAAGCAAGTTGTAGAGATGATCACACTGTAGAGGGAAGGATGGGAGGGAGGAGAGGGAAAGGGGAGGGACGAGGGTTATCACACTGTGTAGGGGAGGATGGGAGGGAGGGGAGGGAAAGGGGAGGGACGAGGGTTATCACACTGTGGAGGTGAGGGAAAGGGAAGGGGGGGAGCGGAGGGGAGGAAAAAAGGAAGAGGGGAGCGGAGGGAGGGAAAGGGAGGGACGAGGGTTAACGCCCTTATTGTCATCGGGATTTTCACAGGTGAGAAGTTAGTAGTGTTTACCTGGCAGTTAATTAGCATGACAATGACTCGGATCATGCGATCCTTTCTCTTTAGGTCGCTGTATGTTGATGCTTAGCATAAATCGTTAACAATAAGGTGCAATTGTCAGAGAACGCAGCACGTGTTGGAAGGCATGGGAAGAGGACCGTAGCAGGGCGGAGGAAAGAGACAGGAATTAGATAAAAGAAGAGGAGGTAGAGACAGAGAAGGAGATGGATGCGTGCGAAATTGGGAAGAAGGCAAGAGGAAAAGTAGAGGAGGTAAAGGAGGAGAAATTGAACAAACTCAGTGGAGTTGAGAAAAAGGAAGAGGCAGAGACAAAACTCCAAAGATGAGAAGGAGAAGGAAGCAGAGAAAGGATGCAAAGATACGAAGAAGAGTTTGTAGAAGGAGGGAAACTACGAAGCATGCCCCTAACACATGTGACACGTACCATGAGTTCATGCATCAGGTAGCCAGCGGTGCGAGACTGCAGGCCGACGGTAGCGATGGCACTGCGAACATAGGTCTCCGCCGTCGGACAGCCCGCACTCACATCCTTCTGTGCCGTCATGTTCGTCGATACGTATCCCGGCGTCACCAACTGCAACGATCGAAACGACAATGACAATGTGATTATTACGGTAGTTAAAGCTATATTTGCGAGATTCTTACTCAGAAACACTCAATTGGAAAAAAGCTGCGGTGGAACGGAGGGCTATATAGTTATAGAGCTAGTTTGAAACGTGCGTGTTTTG
>NW_014581957.1:8537-9084 GCF_000485595.1 Priapulus caudatus
CTGTACACATACAGAAACAGAAGCACGCACGCACGCACGCACGCACACGGAAGCACGCACACGCACGCACAAAGAAGCACACGCACACGCACGCACACGGAAGCACGCACACACCCGCTCACAGATGTACACATACAGAAACAGAAGCACGCACGCACGCACGCACACGGAAGCACGCACACGCACGCACAAAGAAGCACACGCACGCACGCACACGGAAGCACGCACACGGAAGCTCGCACACACACGCATACGGAAGCTCGCACACACACATACGGAAGCAGAGGTTGCGTAAGGTTCCAGAGGCTTATATTATTGTTTGGTTCTTTGAAACTTGTAAGCAATCATCCTCGTGGATTGTTTTCAACTTTTTAAAGTTCCTTAAAAGTAAGATGGCAACCAAGAAACAGAAGCCTTATCTTATGTAATAATTTGGCATACCTTTACCTTACCGGCTTACGAGGGATATAGGCCTAGGGATTTACACCTAAGGTAGTGGCCTGTTTTACTGTTACAACCAGATGTAAGGCTACGAATCTCAGTAATA
>NW_014581958.1:0-7375 GCF_000485595.1 Priapulus caudatus
AGGTGAGAGCTGTGTATGACAAGTATGTGTACAGCTACACCTGTACAGGTGAGAGCTGTGTATGACAGGTATGTGTACAGCTACACCTGTACAGGTGAGAGCTGTGTGTGACAGGTATGTGTACAGCTACACCTGTACAGGTGAGAGCTGTGTATGACAAGTATGTGTACAGGTGAGAGCTGTGTATGACAGGTATGTGTACAGCTACACCTGTACAGGTGAGAGCTGTGTATGACAGGTATGTGTACAGCTACACCTGTACAGGCGAGAGCTGTGTATGACAGGTATGTGTACAGCTACAGATGTACAGGTGAGAGCTGTGTATGACAGGTATGTGTACAGCTAGGAACAGCCACACATGGCATCTAGGTACAGCAACACCTGGTACATGTAACTCACATTAGCATCCGTGCTGACATATAATTAGCGAGTACCTGTAACATAATTACAGCTCTCACCTTCGCGAAATATTAATTAACCAACATGGTCTCTAAACGCATGAGGAATTTTTTCATAATTTTCCTCATTATTAATGAGGTACGTGTGTATCTCTCTCGCTCTTTCTCTTTCTCTCTCTTCTCTCTCTCTCTCTCTCTTCTCTCCTCTCCTCTCTCTCCGTCTTCTTTCTCGTCGTCTCATCTCTCCTCTTCTCTCCTCTCCCTCTTCCTTCTCTCTCCCTCTCTCCTTCCTCTCTCTCTCTCTTCTCTCTCGTGGGCTCCTCTCTCTCTCTCTCTCTCTCTCTCTCTTTCTCCTCTCTCTCTTTCTCTCTCCTCCTCTCTCTCTCTCATCCTCTCCTCTCTCCTCTCCTCGCTTCCTCCCCTCTCTCTCTCTCTCCTCTCTTCTCTGACTCAAATCCCTCTTTCTCATTTTTTCTCTCTTCTATGCATAACCATTATGATATCAACAGTCTAGCTATGGAGATTAGATTACCTGCAAAAGGTTATCTTCCTGCTCTTCCTTTTCTCTCTTCCCGCCCTGCGTCCTCTCTAACCTTCATCCCCGTCCCTCGCCCTCCTCCTCCCCTCTCTCACCCCGCTTCCTCCTCCAACCTCTCTCCCCTCCCTCCTGCCCTTCCCACCTCCTCCTCGCTTTCTCCTTCATCCTCCCGCGCCCCTCCCCGCCACCTCCTCCTCCTTCCTCCCCGCCTCCTCCTCTCCACCTTCCCGCCCCCCCCCGTCCGTTGCACTGCCACGTAGCGCCGGTTTGAAACCAGGAGCGCGCGCGGCCTGCGCCGTCAACGCAATCAGTCTAATTAAAGCAATTAACATCGACCTGACATACAAGCAGCCCTGATGCATTATCGCAGGAGCCAGCAGCAGGGAGGGAGGGGGGACGCTGTGGGAGAGAAAGAGTACGAGATAGAAAAGAAGCGTGATATAAAGAGGGGGAGAGCAGACAGAGAGAGAAAGTGAGACAGAAAGAAGACAAAGAGAGCGAGAGAAAAAAGAGACCGAAAAAGAAAGAGAGACAGGCAGAGAAGAGAGAGAGAAAGAGAGAGGCGTGATATAGAGGGGGAAGGACAGAGAAAAGAGAGTGAGACAGAGAGAGACAGAAAGCGAGAGAGAGAGACAGACGACATGAGAGAGAGAGAGATGAGAGAGAGAGAGAAGAGAAGAGAAGAGAGAGAGAATGATGAAAGAAAGCAGAGACAGACAGAGGAGAGAGAGACGATAGAGATAGAGAGAAGAGAGAGAAGGAAAGAGAAGAAAGATAGCACGATGAGAGAGAAGCGCTGCGTGTGTGGTCCGGTCGTACTACGTACGTGCGGAATATAAACGGAGGAAAAGAGAGCTGAGCGGAGAGGTAAGCAACATTATACTCGCTGGGTTGTTTACAACCCCCATCGTCGCCTCAGCATCCGCAGCACGAGCAACGTGTTACACACCGATAATCATAATCAAACAGTAATTACGGGATCGGTTTGCCATAGTGTGTTACCACCAGCGTAGCCACACATTTACACACGCACACACACAAACACACACACACACACACACACACAGCACAACACACCACACACACACACACACCACGCAGCAACGCACGCGCGCACGCGACGCACACGCACGCACGCACGCACGCACGCACGCACACGCACGCACGCACGCGCGCACACACACACACACACACACACAAACACACACACACACGCACGCACGCACGCACACGCACGCACGCACACGCACGCGCCGCGCGCGCGCGCACGCACGCACACACACACACGCAAACACACACACACGCACGCACGCACGCACGCACGCACGCACGCACGCACACACACACAACTTCACTCCTTGCATTCCAGCATCATACAGCAGCACGTGCATTCCCACGTAAAGGGTTTAGGAATGCTAGAATGCAGAGATGCAGGGATGCAGGGATGCAGGGATGCACAGATGCAGGGACACTAGAATGTTACTATGCAGAGATGCTGGGATGCAGGAATGCAAGGATGCAAAGATGCAGAGATGCAGGAATGCTAGGATGCAGGGATGCTGGAACGCGGGGATGCAAAGATGCAGGGATGCAGGGATGCAGGAATGCAGGGATGCATGCAGTGAAGCTGTGCGATGTGTGTGTCGGTATATGACAGGAGGAGTCGATATAGTGTGAGTAGACACATCTGTTATTGAAGCTCTCTCTCCCCTCAGCTGCCGCTCCTACTCGCCTAGTCAATCGCTGCTGCTAGCAGTTCTCTCAATAATTAAGATGCTGTCCTATAGAGAGAGAGAGAGGGGGATAGGGGGGAGAGAGAGGGGGAGAAAGAGAGGAGGGAGAGAGAGAAGAAGAGAGAGAGAGAAGGCGGTAGGGGAGCCGACGAGAGAGAGCGGGAGGGGGGGGCGAGAAGGGAGGAGAGCGAGAGGTGTGAGAGAAGCAGAGCAGAGCAAGAGAGAGAGACGACGAGAGAGAGAGAGGGAGGGAGAGAGGAGAGGTGGGGGAGGGGAGGAGGAGAGCGAGAGAATGGGCAAAGGAAGGAGAGAAAGGTGAGAAAGAGAGCGAGGAGAGATCTGCGGCAGAGAGGGAGTGGAGTAGTGGCAGCGCGAGAGAGGAGAGAGAGAGGACAGAGAGAGGAGAAGAGAGAGAGAGCATTAAGAGAGAAGACAGACAGAGAAGACGGACGAGGGAGGGAGACAGTGGCTCTCTCTGTCTCGTCTCTGTCTCTGTCTCTGTCTCTGTCGTCTGTCTCTGCTCTCTGTCTCTGCTCTCTGTCTCCTGTCTCTGTCTCTGTCTCTGTCTCTGTCTCTGTCTCTGTCTCGGCTCTCGTCTCATGTCTCTGTCTCTGTCTCTGGTCTCTGTCTCATGTCTCTGTCTCTGTCTCTGTCTGCTGTCTCTGTCTCTGTCTCTGTCTCTGTCTCTGTCTCTGTCTCTGTCTCTGTCTTCTGTCTCTGTCTCTGTCTCTGTCTCTGTCTCCTGTCTCGTCTCTGTCTCTGTCTCTGTCTCTGTTCTTGTCTCTGTCTCGGTCTCTGTCTCTGTCTCTGTCTCTCTCTCTCTCTCTCTCTCTCTCTCTCTCTCTCTCTCTCTCTCTCTCTCTCTCGTCTCTCCTCTCTCTCTCTCTCTCTCTCTCTCTACATCCTCAACAACTCCTCGGATCACACTCCCCATTCCCTCTGCACACACTGCCCCTCCATCCCCCCTCCCTCCCCCACGCCCCCGCCTGCGGGATCAGCGCCACCTACCTGCAGGAAGTGTTTGAGCACTCTTGTCCGTAGGCCTTCACGAACGCGTGCACCGTGTCCATGGCGCGCACGTGCCGGAACCTGCGCGTCGAGGCCATTCAGCGAGTTCCGATCGCGAGGGTTCATCGTCGCCGGCAATGTATCCAAAATGGCGCCGCGACGGAAAATAAGCAAACGGCGGCGGCGCGGGGCGGGGGCGCGCGGCCGCTAGCAGCGACGGATTCTCCCACGGGGATTGACACACTCGCCGGCGGGGACGTTGGCGACGGTTGGCGCCCCCGCGGCGCGGCGGTACGGTACGCGTGAAACGGCCGTGACGGCGCGCCGACTCCGTCGTCATCGTCGCCCCGGCGGCGACGCACGGGGCTTCACGACGCATGAGTGCGAGCACGGCGGAGGATGCTGCAGAGGATGTGGGGGGATGCCATGCGGGGTTTCACAGGAGGGATGCTGCGGAGCGCGGGCGCCTCGTCCCGCGGCTCATTCCTCCTGCCACGGCGCGCGGTGGTGAGAGAGGGGGGGGGGAGCCGGTCGCTGCTCCCTTCGACACTAACACGGTTTCACACGTTAACACGGAGATGTTGCTTTGTGAGCGAATGAGGATGCTTGCAGCTTCCCTCGTCGTAACACGAGATGCTGCTTTGCGTGCGGATGATGATGCTTGACGCCTCCCTCGTCGCTAATGCGGAGAGATGAGGCTTTGCGTGGCGGATGAGGATGCTTGCAGCTTCCCTCGTCGCTACGGAAGCATGCGGCTTTGCACGCAGATGAGGATGCTTGCAGCCTCCCTCGTCGCTAACGCGGAGATGCGGCTTTGCGCGCGGATGAGGATGCTTGCAGCTTCCCTCGTCGCTAACGGAGATGTTGCTTTGCACGCGGATGAGGATGCTTGCAGCCTCCCTCATTGCTAACACGGAGATGCGGCTTTGCGCGTGGATGAGGATGCTTGCAGCTTCCCTCGTCGCTAATGCGGAGATGTGGCTTTGCGCGCAGATGAGGATGCTTGCAGCCTCCCTCGTTCGTCGCTAACGATCCCCTCACAATACGGCTTCACACAGCACAAGGAAAGATGAGGATGCTCTCTGCTTCCCTTTTTGCTAGCGATCCTGCTCCCGCTTGCTGCCGGCTAGCTTCGCGAAAGACGAAGATGCTTGCGAGATTGATGACAGAGCAGCTTCCGTGGCGGTTCTCACACAAGTATCGCGGACCACGATGTTACGCCAACGACCGGTGATGTCACTGTGACGTCAGCACAACAACCGGTGACGTCACTGTCACGGCACAACACCAACACGCCTCTCGTTGAATGATCGGCGAGGCATGTTTACTTGTTTTGCGAATTAAATACGTTCCGAGACAGCATCCGTACGGTACAGTGCGGTGATGTAGGAATCTTACGACACAAAGGATCGTGGAGATGCACCTGTATTACGTGACATGTATGACATAACCTGTACTAGGTGACACGGTGTGTGCGCACAACCTTAGTTAGTGCACTGTATGGGACTACCTGTATTTGGTGACACGTATGATGCACCTGTATTAGGTGAAACGTATGATGCACCGGGTTTCCGCGACCACGGTATGATGCACCTGTATTAGGTGACACGTATGACACACCTGTATTAGGTGACACGTATGACACACCTGTATCAAGTAAGATATGTGACACACCTGTATCAGGTATTACGTGTGAAGCACATGTATTAAGTGATACATGTGCCACACCTGTAGATCAGGCAATACATGTAACACACCTATATCAGGTAAGATATGTGACACCACCTGTATTCAGGGGGCAGCATCGCAGCAGCAGAGGGAAACTCATTAGCAAACAGATGATTAGCATATAGCTTATCACGGTAATAAACAGGCCTTATGACTGTCGCTAGGGCGTTCGTTGCCTAATGCTGCTTACTGCTGCTGCGCTGCTGCTGCTGCTGACTGCTACTGCTACTGCTACTGCCTACTGCCTACTGCTGCTGCTGGGGGTGGTGGTGTGCGTGGTGCTGCTGCTGCTGCTGCTACTGCTGTTGCTGCTGTTACTCTACTACTGCTGTTGTTGCCTGCGCTGGCCTGTGCTGCTGCCTACTACTGCTGCTGCTGCTGCTGCTGTACATAAACTAGAGAAGCACACGCGTTGTGGTAATTGCTGGCACTGGTGGCACACGGCAGCCAGTGCGTACGGCACGTTACGTGCTTACACGCGAGTGATTTACAGCCGTGTGCGTACGATGCGAGCAGCTACCTAGCTAACCACGTCAGCTTGTCTATAATGAATACACACACATGCATGCGCACGCACGCGCAGTCACGTACAAACACGCGCACACATGCATACACACACACGTACAGTACACGCTTAAAAGTTTAAACAGCTTCCCTCACCCAATTCCACAACGCCTTTATATCGGAGTATCACCCTGCTCTACACACACGCACGCACGCACACGCCCGCACGCACACGCACGCACGCAAGCACACACACACACGCACGCGCACACACACACACACCCCTACAGCATCCCTGACAGAATACCTCACATATTCTAATCCCAGCCCTCACAGCATCTTCAGCAGAGATAAGTTAACAACATCGCAATCTGTATTTAACGAGCGTTTAGAGCGTTTATATCCTGCAAGAAACAGCAGCACCTTAATCATCATCATCATCCATCATCATCATCCTTATTATTATCATCATGACCACCATAATCATCATCACCACCACCATTATTACCATCATGATCACCATCATCATCATCATCCTTATTATTAGCATCAAGATCACCGTAATCATCATCATCGTCGTCAGCATCCTTATTATCATCATCATGATCACCATCATCTGTATGATCACAATAATCATCATCTTCATCATCATCGACATCGTCATCATCATCTTCTCCTTCGTTATCAACGTCGTCAGCGGCATCATCACCGTCGTCGTTATCGTTATCATCATTATCATCATTATCATCATCATCATCATCACCGTCGTTGCACAGCATCCACCACGCCCCCTGCTGGCGACGCTGGGCACAGCAACCGGACACCTGCTAGCGCGCTGCGATTCATCACCATGACGACTGATTATCACCGTACAGACGAACTACTAGGCACGTCTAATACACCGTGAAAACAGAAGCTGCTACGCTACTTGTGCTACTGCTACTACTGCTGTTGCTGCTGCTGCTGCTGCTACTACTACTACTGCTGCTGCTGTTACTGCTGCTGCTGCTACTACTACTACTACTACTACTGCTGCTGCTGTTACTGCTTGTGCTGCTGCTGCTGCTACTTTTACTACTACTACTGCTGCTGCTGCTGCTGCTGCTGCTGCTGCTACTGCTACTGCTGCTACACACGCACGTACACAGCCATGCCTAACGACGATCGGACAATTCCTGCACACGCACACATCCACGCGAGGCGCGATTGAGCGAGCACCCACGACAAACGAGACTCGCTCTCCGCGCGATCGCACGAACTCTAGCTTCGCGATTCCTCGTGTTGCGCAGCCTCTCGCGTGCGATCGCAGCGGCAGCATCCGACGCGGCTGAGGATGAGGATGCTGTGGCAAGCTGACAGGGAAGCATGAGCATGCACGTGGGCTGTCACGTGGTGGGGGCAGGGTGGATGATGTCAAACAGCCGCGCGTGTGTGTGTGTGTGTGTGTGTGTGTGCGTGTGTGTGTG
>NW_014581958.1:8630-9077 GCF_000485595.1 Priapulus caudatus
GCAGCAGCAGCAGCAGCAGCAGCAGCAGCAGCAGCAGTATCAGCAGTATCAGCAGTAGCAGCAGCAGCAACAGCAACAGTATCACCACCACCACCACCATCAGCAGCAGCAGCAGTAGTAGTAGCAACAGCAGCAGCTCAGTGGGCCGTGGACAGATGAATGTACACATGCACGCACGCACGCACGTACGCACGCACGCACGCCCGCACGCACGCACGCACGTACGCACACATGCACGCACGCACGCACGCACGCACGCACGCACGCACGCACGCACGCACGCACGCACGCACACATGCACGCACGCACGCACGCACCGAGCACGCACGCACGTACGCATCATTACACAGACATAAAGCTTGCGGGCAGATGGCAATAAGGTTAGGACGTTCGGTCTCCCTCTCTCTCAATCTCTCTCTCTCTCTCTCTCTCTCTCTCTCTCTCTCT
>NW_014581959.1:0-8458 GCF_000485595.1 Priapulus caudatus
CAGATTCCTCGATGATTTAGTTTCTGCTTTTGCATCCTTCTGGAGCACTGCCTTTATATTGCCAATTACAAGAGACAGTTTCTCTAGTGAACCCTCATACAGAGTCTCACATTCTGATCCCAAAAACTCCACGAATTTTTCCATGCTCCATAAATACATTATTATTGTCACAGCTTTTAGTGATTTTTCTTTTAATTTTTGAATGATGCCGCTTTTCTTCGAAATCTCTCCAAGGCATTTAACTGTGGCGATCGTGGCAGGCGTTTCAATTGTCTCTAGTATCGTTTTCACTCTCTGAACATGTGCTTGTGCAACGTGGATATCAACGTTCCCTCCAGAGAAGCCCAACAGATGTTCTTTGAAGTTGCTTAGCAGTTTGGAGAGTTGCGTTGGTACTTTTTGCAACTGCTCCTGCAGAGGTTCACATCCTATCTTTGTGACCTCGTATTCATCTGTACCTTTGGCAAGCCCATGAATTTTCCGCAGATGCAAGTCTAATCTGCTCTGCGGTTTTTTGCATAGAATGCATATGTACCGAGGGTACACTCTGCTGCCTTTTTCTGCTGTCGCCTTTGTCATCGTCTGCCTTAGCATTTTTTCCATTTTCCACGTTGGTATCTCTCGATGAATATTTCTCATGTGCTTTTTCACATCCACGACCATACCGCCGCATCCATCGACAGGACATGCTCTCCTTTTTCTCGGGTTCTGGCTTATTTGCTTTCGTTTCCGCGTTTTTAGTTTGGTGCTCTTACTACCTGCTGCGCCATCACTTACCGAGTCACCTTCTCATCTGGCCCTTTTGGATTGCCATGAGCAGTGTGGTTGTTCAGTTCCTTCTCGAGTGGTGGATTATCTTCCATCTGGACGATGGATTGTGAAGATGTCTCGAGGGTTCCAGAATGCGCATAATCTCCGGGATCAGACAATGATTCAACGTAGTAGCTTTCGCCAGCTGGTTCCATCGATTGCCATGTGCAGTGTGGTCGTTCAGTTCCTTCCTCGACAGGCGGATTATCTTCCTTCTGAACATTGGATTCTGAGGATGTCTCTAGTGTTCCACCAGCCGCTGGATCTCCGGGACCACGTTCCGAATCGCCAAAGTAGCTTTCGCCAGCTGGCTCCAACAATTGCCATGAGCAGTGTGGTCGTTCAGTTCCCTCCTCGCGTGATTCTGTAATAATGGCAGCAAACATAACGAATTACAGAGCGATCAATACAAAGGAATTCCAGTAGTTATCCGAAACTCTTCCAACCCGATAATCATAAACATGCCGTTTAATAATCAGTCAACACAATCGCTACATGTCAGCATTAACCTATCAGATAACGTTGTAATTTCCTCATGTATGTATTTCTAATATGCATTCTGTCTGTGCGTCTGTGTGTTCATGTGTGTGTGTGTGTGTGTGTGTGTGTGTGTGTGTGTGTGCGTGCGTGCGTGCGTGCGTGCGTGCGTGCGTGCGTGCATGCGTGCGTGTGTGTGTACTATTACTATGTACGTGTTTCAGTCGTCTGTTGAATCTGGTGAATCAGTTGCATAGGTGCGTTCATTACCGATATTCAGCATCACATTTGCTTGTGGGTGCCTGTGTGGTGCGCACGCCCGCATGTGTGTGTTGTCCGTGTTTACACGTACATATATAATTATATATATTACTTGTGTGTGTGCGAGGTAGCACGCGCGTAGGTGTATGTATTGTACTGCGAAAGGTTGAAGGACTTTGGGTTCTCGTAGGTCGCAGCGTAGAAGGTAGCAGCGTTGTTTCGTTAGCATATGGTAGAGAAGTTAGCAGCAGCAGNAAAATAAAAATAATAAAATTAGAAATTGAATTAAAGTATTTTGAGAAACGTCAACAACTGGACGGTCCCAGCGCGAGATGATTCGGACACGGGGCAGTACTAGATAAACTAATTAGCTCTAGAATTAGTATCCTAGAGCTAAACTAACCTCGTAGAAACTAGTCTTCAAAGTCTAAAGGATGATACCGAAGACTAACTATAAATAAATCGAATGGAAGTTGTTTCTTATGTATAAATTATGCAGATTCTTATGAAAATCTTACCGTCTGCATTCACTATCCCTTGCGTATTGATAGAGTGATAACCTTTACGGTTAACGTAGTCCTTCTCAACTGCTTTACGCGGCCCTTGAATTATAATATGCGTGCAGTCTACGCAACCGATTACACCAGGAAACCCGACGATACTATGAAAGTTAGCTTTGCGCATTGCTACTTCCTCTTGAGCTGTCGGCCATTTGACCAACCGGACTTGTAATCCTATTAGTGCATCGGTAACGGCTGAGATGGCTCGACACACGGTGGATATACTCACTCCAAAACTGTCTGCTATTACCTGTTGAAATGCACCACTCGCAAAAAAAGCAAAGGGCCATTCACAGTACCCAGTGTTTGGACACTGGCATCCCTATCTGCGAGTGTATCTTTGGCAACTCATCACCAATAAGTCCAAACAATCTTTCAAGACCCTGCCGCGAAAACCTATATCTGTCGTACAATTCGCGATCAGTCATGATGTTGAAGTGGTCGTCGTGTCTGCGATATTCTTTTTGTTTTTCGGGAACTGGGCGTTAAAAAAGTAAAAGTCAGCCATTTTTAACCCTGAGTTAAGAGTTAATCCAGGTTCGAACCAGAGTTAAATTTTAACTCTGAGTTAGGCATATTTAACTCAGAGTTAAAGTTAATCCACGACTGTGAAACGGAATTTAACTCTGAGTTAAGGAATTTAACTCAGAGTTAAGAGTTAATCCACGACTGTGAAACGGAATTTAACTCTGAGTTAAGGAATTTAACTCAGAGTTAAGAGTTAATCCACGACTGTGGAACCGGGTCCTGGAGGACAGTCACATCTACCCGATGGAGTTTATTAACAAGTTAACTACCTCCGGTATGCCTCAGCATAAGATAGTGCTGAAGAAACATTGTTGCATAATGCTACTCCGCAATTTCGACCCTCCAAATGGACATTGCAAGGGGAATCGCTACATTGCCACAGAACTACATGCGCATGTGGTAGAAGTACAAATTTCCCCCGTACGCATGCTGGAAAGAGAGTGTTTATTCCGTGAATACTGTTGGTGCCGAGTGACAATACTTACCCCTTTCTAATAAAACGCAAACAATTCCCCATATAACTTGCATTTGGGATTACAGCCAACAAAGCACAGGGCCAAACCCTACAAAGTGTTGGCTTATACCTTCCCACACGTTTTCACACGGCCAGCTATATGATGCAATGAGTCGGGCCACATCTGTCAAACAGCTGAAAACTTCATCCATCAATCCATCCAAGACCGAAAACATTGTGTACAAGGAGAGCTGTGAGGTAAGTGCAAAAAGCTCCGGTATGACCGGTTATTGAATCAAAAGTGGGGCATAACACAATTTTTGCAACCACAGTAGAAGCAGGGCGCTTTTAATATGGATTGGCACTATCAATTTAATAACCCCCCACACCGGGTATGTTTGCTAGTGCTATAAAAAAAAATGCAGGTACTACTCGCTAACACAGCTGATACCACCGGCTTGGAGGATAATTTGCCAACATATGCCGGTGGGCCGGTGCTAATTTCGTGCCCTGCCTGTATGAGTCAAGTGGGTTGCCTCTAGGCTCTACTGCGGTTCTGTGCACAACGATGCCACAACCCCGAAAAAAGATGGCGTCCCAGTAACCAACAGTAAAATTCCGAATGCCATTGGCTCAGCACCAAAGGCTTGACAGTCGCAGGCTGGCTCCACAAGCATGACCCACACAGCGACCATGGCAGCTGCGTCTCCTGGCGGGCTTGCTGGTTTCCTCCATCATGTCCAAAATGGTCACTGCAGAAAATGTTCCTACCAGACTGCTTGGTGCAGGTAGCTGTGCTGCTGGTAGTGCAGCGACTGTGTTCAACCTGTCATCAGGTATCAGCGTGGAACATTCTAGCAGCCCGTCACTCCTATGAGTTCAGGTCTCATGGTTCACCTCAGACTCTAAATCCAAAAGATTTATTTGCAAAGTCTGAAACTCTCGTGAGCTTTACCGCCAGTACAGACGCTTGCTCACCAACCTTTACTGATCTCGGCACTCCAACAGTGACGGCACAGAAAGATTTTTTAAGTGGAGGACACACCATGCGAATTTATTCGCACGACCGCAGCGGTTTTTAAAACCGCCGCGGAATTCGCATTGGTGTGTCCTCTGAAGCGAGGGCGAATTTCGTCGCGAATTTCATCCGCACCGAAATTTGCAGCGATCAAACAAATTTTCGCTGCGGATTTTTACCGCTGTGTACAGATTTGCATTGTCCGTGGAAGCGAAAATCGAGCCGGCCAATGTTATAATGCAGCGAATCATTGATCAGTATGATAATCACGTGATTGAGAAATAGCGGCAATCCAGAGATGACCCGACTGTTGGAGCCATGGTTGGAGGCATGTGGCGACAGTAGATCGCGTGTAGTGTGTCCGCTCAAATATCGCACGCGGGTGCGAATATTTTTGCCGCATATTCCGCTGCGGATCTGATCGCAGCGAAACTCGCAGTGTGTCTCAGGCTTTAGGTGCTGTACTAACAGGAGATAAACCGAATGATTTGGCTGATGATAAGCCCCTTCTCATTGTTACTGATCTCTTAAATTATGTTAATGACCAAGATCACCCTGTCGCCTTGGTTGCAACTGCAGCAAATGAAAGCGAACCAAGGGGCGACTCCAATACTCCGATACAGAAAGTTAAACTGCATCGTGGGCATGTGCTGAAAGAACTCACGGCGTTCTATAGGGAGAATGATGTTACTGTACCCTGGAAGTCCAGTTGCTCATGCCAAATGGACAACAAGAAGCAGGAGAGGATTTCAGAGGTGTACTGAGTGTCTCAAGCTACCACAACATTTTCTGCAATTCATTATGGATGGTGATGACACAAACATTAAGAGAGAGTACCACTCGCTGATCCCTACCTTTTTGGAGTACGTTCCTCACTCTGAGCTGTTCGAAGATGCTCTGAAGAACTTCACTGAAGTTGACAAAGACGAACTGCTCGACGTGCTGGAAACCTGCAAAGTACAGAGATATGTCAGGGCTGACAACATCAATGACATATTGAACGACGGAGCACACAGAACCCTTATTCAAACTACCGCTTACATCTGCAGATGTTAGCACGCTTTGTTTGTCAACAAGCGCAGACCCATCCTGAGAGCCAGCTTGGCAGATGTGTGCAAGCAGGCCCCTTCCAACCACCAAACGGGTCACCGAGGCCATCATCTTGCCCAACCCAGCTACCGAGGCTGAGAGGCACACCAGTAAACTTCTACTGAAATACGTCAGAAGCCTTTCATCTGAGAAGCTTGTAGCCTTCATGAGATATACCACAGGTATAGGAGAGCATGTGTTCAGTGTTCTTGTATGTTTACCATGGTTTCTATTTTTGACTTGCTCGGAATCACTCATGGTGGTTTTAGTTCTTATAAATAAAATAAATTACCGTATTTTAGTTTTAACGGAATTTAAACGTACTCGAAATTTACAGTACTATGACATTGAAAATATTACGCGTCCGTAGTTTTCATGTTTTCATGTTCATTTACGCAAAGAGGATGTAAATTAGCAGGACCACCTTTGTCAAATTACAACGTATTTGCTGTAAATATACAGCAACACCAAGAAAGTGTTGTTCATTTGCGCATAAACTGTTCTCCTTCACAAATCTTATTACACAGCAACTGACCAATCAGAATTGAAGAAATTTGTGTTCGCAAATATATATTAAATTAGTTTTTAGCCCATAACACACATTATTGTGCATAATATGTAATTATTAAAACAATTTCACAATAACATTTAGTATTTTGCTTAGTACATGTGATGTATAATAAGGCTATATATAATGGCTACTTCTATTTAATAGTGTGTTTTCCAGCTCATATATCTATATATACTAGCAGACTTTAATACCAGTACAACGACCAAATGGTGCCTTAAAATATAAACTTCATGTAAGTGACACAGTTGAAGTTAAATATTTCATGCAACTGAAAAGAAAACAGAAACAAAAAAACATTTTGGGAAGAAACAAAGAGCGCAATTATATAAGTGAGCAGGGGAAAAAGTGCTCAGTTGGTGACCACTTGGTTGCAAGGAAAATATCCAAAAATCTATCTATCTATCTATGTATGTATCTATCCATCCATCCATCCATCCAGCCAGCCATCCCTCCCTCCATCCATCCATCCATCCATCGCATGCCATGCTATGCCGTGCCATCCCATTCCATCCAATCCCATGCCAACCCATCCTATCCCATCTTCTTCTATCCCATCCCACCCCATGCCATCCCATCACATCCCATCCTCTTCTATCCCATCCCATCCCATGCCATCTCATGGGATCCGATCCGATCGCATCCGACCCCATCCCATCCCCAGATGTAAACAGATATATACATGTACAGGAGTCTATCAATATTGATAGACTCCTGACATGTACTGTATATATATATACATATATATATATATATATATATATATATATATATATATATATTGCTGTTTATTAACCCTATTACCCATACATAATTTTGTACAGATGTAAATTAGAGCTCTGCTCGTTTTGTTTGTTCAATTTTGTTTAGCTTTTTGTTGACCTTTGTTCAATTGTCTTGTTAATTTTGTTTTGACCAGTTTGCTCATGTCATGTTTTTGCTGTTTCTCATACTGTATGAGTAAAATTTGTATGAGTAAATACTGTGTAAGATAAAAGACATGAAAATTATAATAAATAATAATAGTAGTAAATAATAATAATAGTAAGTAATTCTTTTCAATTTTTTACTTTTTTACTTTTTTTTAATGAATGTTATTCAATGTAGTAAAATTTATTTTTTTAATTTTGAAATTAACGCTGAAATGGCAGAAGTACATACTAAAGAGTAAACAAGTGCCGCAGTGCGACAGAGCTCATCTGGTGTCTGGTGTTCTGCTGATAAATTCATTTGTGCATAGCAAAGATTTCTTAATAGTAATAGTGGCACTATTAGTAATACCTTATAGTTATACATTTATAAGTCTTCTTTATTCTTGTTTGACTTTCGTAGCCAATTCGAACAAATATATCAGCTACACTTTCGCACCCACCTAATCTCTATGCATTGCAGACACATGTGCATTGCAGTTTGGCAGGCAACAATTATGTTTAAAAGCATGCCAGCCATGGGCTGCCCCGTGTTTTTGCCTACCCACGCGAGCATTCACTGATTCAGCCTTCAGGGTGCTATAGACAGACTGCTTTAGAAAATAATATGATTTAACACGTTGAACGCTGCATGTTTAACAATGCACCTACCGCCCTGTGCTGAGATTCTCGCGTTTTTACCGCTTAGCCACCTATTACACAAAATGTTTTTGGCAGGTTTAACTAGCTATACAATTATTTATAATTAGTGGCTAGTATATTATAGATATAAACTTACTCTCAGACATCAAAACAACACCGGAATCTATCACCCGTGATCTATCAAATCAAACACAACTTTCAGACATAAAAACAACTTCACAACACACGGCGGTTAAACGCCCTTTGGCGAGGTGAACTAAAAACATTACCTCAGTCCCAAAAACTCCCAAAATAACGTTCCAAACAACAGTAAAGTATTGTATAAATTATGTCATCTATTACTGGGGTTTATACAGTGACGCTGTTGAATTGCTAAGCGTATAGCACCTGCCATCTATAGGAAAACATAGTAAACGTTCCAAATTAATTTTTTTTTTTTTTTGCCACGAGTATACTTATGTTTCGCGGCCGTGCGTTTTGCAGGTTCGAACGAGTATACTCGTGTTTCGCGTTGAACGTGTTAAGGAGCGTAAACCTTGTTCAACAAACATTTGCCTTTGCAATTCAACTGTGCAACTGTAGCCTCACATTCACACAGGTATGGGCTCTAATAATAGCAAAAGCAGTTCAGTCCTTTGTTAACAGTCAACAAATCAATGTTTAACCATCCACAGTCCCTTACCTGTACAGCCATGACAATAATTTTCATCTAAAATCAAACCATAGCTATTATTATCAAATACAAGGTCAGCTGCTGTGTGCAAATCGGAAGCTATGTTTCCTAGTGGTGTACACACACAAAGACCTTGTTACAGTAAAAATCCCTAGGGATGACACATTCATACAGGAAATGGTAGCCAAGCTGTTAGCTTTTTACGAGCAACATTTCAGAGGAGTCCTGCTGGATACATTCTTCTATAGGAATTACCACAATTTTGTATTTGACCAGTAAATTGATTGCAGTTAGGCATTTTCCGGAATGATGGATGCTCTGAAATTGCACAGATAAAAGCAGACTTTTATTATCTCGCTTGCCAATGCTGATTCTGTATTGCTCATGGGTCTTGTTAGAATTTTGTATGTTTTGGCAAGACCTATTACTCGTTCAACATGAACTCTTTT
>NW_014581959.1:8811-9076 GCF_000485595.1 Priapulus caudatus
ACAGCCATAAAATTGATCCATGTAATAAATATATTGCCAACAAAATTTGGTAAGTGTTAAACATACGGCTCAACTCAAAGTGTGTCTGATTTCTACGCAGTTTCATAAGTGTGAGAAGAAACTGGTCCTCTATTGAAAGTGAGGGAATGACGTCACCATAATAGCGAAGCTCATATGCAGCAGCTCCTAGCAGACTCAGAACAAACATGAATGTGTTGTAGTTTCCAAGACCGGTGTAGAAATGCAGGCCCTCTCGGTCATTCAT
>NW_014581960.1:0-6971 GCF_000485595.1 Priapulus caudatus
AAATATCGTCGCGGGCGATTCGTCGTCTCTCGGCTCCTCTCTCTCTCTCTTCGCTCTCGCCTCTTCTCTCACTCTCCTCTCTCCCCTCTCTCTCTCTCCATCTCCTCCCACGCCTCCTCCTCTCCTCTCTCGCCCTCTCTCTCCTCTCATCTTCTTCTTATTTCCTCTCTCTCTCCCTCTCCTCCTCTTCTCTCCCTCCTGTTCTTTCTCTCTCCTCTCTCATCACACTCCACGCTCGCACACAACATAACACACGCACGCATGCCCTCGCCACACAACCCACATCACGGTCCCGCCCCCCACCCACACACATACACCATCACCATGCCTCACACACACACACCCACACAACACTCGACAACTGCCTATATATTATCATAAAATACTCACGCACGATCGCAACGAACACACTTGAACGCACACACACCACATGCGCGGCGCGAGCACACACACACACACAGCACCACACACACACACACACATTCGCACCAGGTCCGCACAGCACACACCACACACACACACACCAACCCTCCGCCCCCCCCCCCCCGCGCGCAACCACGCGCCGCCACCACATACACACACACCACACACCACACCCTCCCACCCACCACACAGCCAGCCGCCACACACATCAGCACACACATCCCACACACACGCACCACACACCCCCAGCCCCGCCCCCACACACACACACACACGCATGCCACACATCAACACGCGACACGACGCCCCCGCCAACAGCGACACATCCCGCCCCCGCCCCAACACAGACCCTGCTTAGTCAGCCCGCGCACGACGCGCACCATTCCAACCTGAACACGTCGCTATCGACACCGACAATGACAATAGCCCGCCACTTCAATCCAGCCGAACACCGCAGACGGCACTGGCCTTTTTTGGCAAGAGACAAATGAGGAACCACGCCAGAGAAAGCGGGTGATGGCGTGGAGAGAGGAGAGAGCGAGGAGGAGGTGCGACGATGGTCCACAGTCGATGATACTGCGCGGAAGGGAAACATTACCACTGGCTGGCGCCTCGACCGCCTCTCCGCTCGCCCGAGGCAACGCACATGGTATTGGGCCCCGGGCACCGGAGACGCCCCCCGCGCGACGCAGCCACGACACCAAACCCCCGCTCGTCTGCAATTCTCCCAGCCATCGCCTTGCCGCCCGCCAAGGGGGGCGGGGCCGACCTCGCGCGTCATTGTGCACCCCCCCCCCCGTTGCCGCGAGAAACACACACTCGCGCACACACTTGTTGCGTGCTGAACCTGTTCGTGACGACTGGTACCGGGTAAACACGTTGTTAATAGCGTGTAGCTCCTAGTTTTGTACGTGGAAAACAGGCGTCACTCAGTCTACCGAGCCTCGCAACTGCCTATCTCGTCGTGAGCCGCCGTGTTGGACGTTCCCGTCAAAAGGAACCTGTTTTTCAAAGGCAGACGTTTGTTCTTAGCGGCGGAGGAAGTGATTGGGGTTGATTTGACCCGTTGGCCGCGCCGCCGCGTCGCTCCTGTGGAGACGACAGCCAGGCAAAGCAGCCGCCCGCGCGCACAGAGCGAGGGCGAGTGACGCACACCCAGAGGGCCTAGGAACGAGCAGGGAGGCCCGGCATGAAGGGAGAGCGACCCGCATAGATAAAATGACAGAGAAAGGTGTGTTGCGTAAAGGAGGAGAGAGAGAGATAGAAGACACCCAGGGCGCGAACGATCAAAATACGTATTACAAAACACCAGCCCTCCGCCGGCAGGTTTTAACGTGTAAACACGCCCGCCCTATTTCTTCAGCCTCCAACCTTTCAAACCCAGCCAGCTTACGCATACCACGATGACCCGATGTAATGATGTTTGTTATTCACCAGAAACGATGCGTCGCGCCACGCCAGCGCATCCGCGCCTCGTGAAGCAACACTGCTGCGCCCCGTCACCGTGAACCCGACGGAATAAGGGTCGGCACTATCAATCATCTTTTCTGCGCGCGAACCGCGCCGTTGCTTTTCGCAACCAAGTCGAAGTGTGTAAACGCAGTGTAGCGCAGCGTAAGTGCATAGTACGGTTCGCCGCCAAAAAAACCTCCTCTGTACATCACACCGCGCGCGTGCGCTCCCCGCGCCCCTTGTTACTCCCGGCTCGCCTCTGCGCGCGACCCCCCCGGCGTTTTGCTTTCAAGGATTTTAATCACCTCTGCGTGCGCTCCACGCCCAGCAGCCTCGGCTGCGTGACACGAGGTCACGGGCGGGCTCCCGACCGCACCCCTCGGCGCCACGATGCTTCCACGCTCCCACAAGGTTGCTTACGGCTGCCGATACCCGTGTTAAGCCGCGATGATCGCGAAGTGAGATGCACTTAAGAGAGGAGCCGGGAGAAGAGCGCAATGCCGCTAACGTAAAGGCGGTAAAGAGGGGCATCACAGCGGGGGAGCAGGCTAGTTTTAAAGAACACAGAGACGTGGCGCGGAAAGGAAAGACCAGCGGCGCTGCGAGGTCGAATAATGGAAATGAAAAGGGAAAGCGAAGTGGAGAGAGGAGAGCCGGGAGACGAGAGGAGACAGATGAGCATGAGAGAGAGCAGAGAGAGGTAGAGGCGAAGGGAGCAGGAGGGAGAAACGAGGATAACGAGAGAGAACATAAGAAGCGAGCGGACAGAAAGCGAGAGAGAAGAAAGGAGGAGTCAGCATGAGAGATGAATGAATAGCGCAGCGCAGATGAAATGAACAAAGTGAGAGACAGAGAGTATGAGAAAGAACGACGAGAGGGGGAAAGAGCCGCGCGAGAGAGGCGGACGAGTCGCTGACGAGCAGCATGCGCTATGCGGAGAGAGAAGGAAATGAGACATCAACGGAGCAGAGGGCGGGAAGTGATGAAAGAGAGAGCGGCGCAGAAAGGAAAGCAGAGAGACTGGAGAAGGATAAAGAGAGAGAAGACACAGAGAGAGAGAGGAGATGAAGAGAGAGAGAGAGAGAGAGAGAGAAAGAAAGAGGCTACTGCAGCGCGGGCAGCAGCTAGTTTAGAAGACAAACGAGAGAGTGCGGAAAGGAAGACAGGTCGCCGCGACTCAAGGGGGAGAAGAAAGGGAAGCGATGAGAGAGAAGAAGAGAGGGAAGGGAAGGAAAGAGGCGATAGAGAAAAAAAAAAGAGGGTAGAAGGCGAGAGAGATAAAAGAGAAAGAAAAAAAGGGAGAGGCCGAGAGGAGAAAAAGAATGAGTGGCATGAGAGAGAAGTGATAGCGGCGAAGAGAAAGTACCGAAAAAGTGAGAGACAAGAGAGTAAGAAAGAGAGAATGGAAAAGGATAAAGGAAGAGAGAGAGGAGAGTGACAGAGGAGAGAGGCGCGAGAGAGAAGAGAAGAGAGAGAGAGAGAGAGGGAGCGAGAGAGAGAGAGAGAGAGAGAGAGAGAGAGAGAGAGAGAAGAGAGAGAGAAGGATGAGTAAGAGATTGTGCGAGAGAGAAGGACGAAGAAAAGGAGATGGAGAGCGAGAAAGATAAGAAGGGAGAGCGGGGAAGGGGGAGTCGTGATGATCACGAGAGGGACAGATTATTCGCCGTAACGGCCCCGGCGCCGGCGTGTGATTGCTGTTGTCGCTATTTGTGTGCGGCGAGCAGCGGCGCCGCCCGCCGACCACGCCGCTATTTATACGGCCGGCCGGCCACATTTATTCGCCCCGCGGTTTATGCGCCGGCCGTGTATAATTACGGCCAATCGCGATGAAAATCCGCACGCATTAATAGATCGTGCGGAATGCGCTGATGCGCCGGGCGAAGGATGAGAGGTTTCATAAGGATCGCCTCAGCATCGTAAGTGAGGGCGAGCAGCTAGGAGAAGGAAGAGACGGGGAGCGAGGAGAGAAACGGAGGCGCGGGAGGAAGGAGGAGGAGAAAAGGGGAGGAAGACAAAAAATTTTCGAAAGAGACGGAGGGTTAAGAGGCGAAGAAATAGGGGGAGGTAGGGAGGAAGAGAAGGAAGAGGGGGATGAAGGAAGAAGAGTGATTAGAAGCGCAGGATGACGCATGGAGCAGGCAGGAGAGAGGCGGGCGAGAGGGCAAGCAGAATTGTGTGGTCTGAGTTTACGACGTGAGAAAGGGCGCGCGTACGGGGGGCGAATTCTAATCAAAACTTTGTGACTGCGTTAGTGGCAGCAATGATGCGCGTTATGATACGCGTCAGCATGATGCGCGCCATATAAACCTATCTGATTGTAAGAGAGAGAGAGAGATGAGAGATGAGAGAGAGAGAGAGAGAGGGAGAGAAGAGAGAGAGGCGAGAGAGAGAAGAGCAGAGGGATGGCGCCGCTGAAGAGAGCGGAGAGAGGCGAGAAGAGCATGGGAGCTGGGAGCAAGGGAAGGCGTGGAATGAGGGAGATGAGAGAGAATAAAAGAGAGAGGAAGAGAGGACGTGGGTAGATTATGTGATAGAGAGAGAGAGGCAAAAGGCAGAGGAACGGAGCAAAAGTGAGAATGACAGAAATAAAAGAGAGAGAGAGAGAGAGAGAAGGGGGGAGAAAGGAGAAAGAGAGAGGGTGGGAGAAAAACGAGAGAGAGCAACAAGGTACTTCTTTAGCTTCGTCTTTATTATTTATCGGCAATGTCGATCCCTTGTTCTTGTTACCGCCGAGTGTCGCCGGGTGTAATTGATATACAGGGCTCGACGGCTCTGAAATTCGTTTCATTCTTTACCCTTCATTTCTCGTACGATCGCGGGGATTAAATAATTGGTGCTTACAACACGCCGGGAAAAGCTCGTCCTCGGTTATGGCGCTATTTATTCATAGGCCCCACCTGCGGTCTTTTTTGTTTTGGTAATTAATTTAATTACTTTCATTCTTCACTGAAAGACTGTTATCGACATCCTTTTTTCTTATTTCTCGCTTATTTGTTTGGCCCTTGCCCCCGACAGCGGACAGGCAACACCGAATTCCATACGCCACGCAGTCCTTCGTTCTCTCCTCTCTCTCTCTCTCCGTCTCTCCTCTCTCGTCTCTCTCGTCTTTCTCTCCCGTCATCTCTCTCTTTCATCTCTCGCCACATGTTGGATGCTACACGCGCCATTGTTGAACCGTGGCTTGGTCCCGCTTTCGCCTTCTTTTTCGGCCAATGGCCATTGTTCGCTTTCTCTCTCTCGCTACTCTCTCTCTTCTCTCTCTCTCTCTCTATCCCCTTCATCACTACCCTCCCTTCTCTTCTTCTCCTTGCCTACTCCCTTCTCTCGCGCTTTTCTCATCAGCTGATTCTTTCTATTTATTCTCTCGTCTCTCTCCTCGCTCTATTTTCTTTTTCTCCCGTTCTTACTCTTTCTCTCATCGGCTTCTATTTCTCACCTATCGGCTCTCGTGCTTCTAAATCTCAAGATTGAGTGCATTTTACAGCAACTCACGGATGCTTGAGAGTCAATCTACGGGTTTCTCATGCCAACAGCTATCGTTTTGCACAAACCACGAACTCCGGACCGTCTATCGGGCCGTGCCCCCCCGCCCCCCACACACTTACCTTATACGGCGCAGCTGCGTCCGGATCCATCTGCCTCTAAATCGTAAATCTTCCCAGGGTCGAGCAGGACCGAGATTTAAGGGGATACGACTTTAAGTCGTTTGCGGCCGTAAAATTCGCCGCGCGCGGTGATAGTTATTAGTATATCTCGCCGGCTCACTCGCGGTTGTCACTCAAGAGAGATGATAGAGAGAAAGGGGGGGGGGGAGAGGAGAGAGAGTAGAGAGAGAGAAGAGAGAGAGAGGTGGGGGGAAAGGGAAGAGAGACGAGAGAGAGAGCAGAGAGGAGAGGAGAGAGAGAGAAAGAGAGAGGTGGGAGAGAGATTTCCCGGATAGCGAGTGCGTCTTTTTATCGGGGGTTGGCGGGTGCACCTTAAGAGCTTGTAGATCTCCTGGATGTACGCCTGCCTGGCCCGTGTGTGAGAGGTAATGCGATTTGTGTGAAGCGTGGCCCGGGGACCTTATCTCCCCGCCGCAGATCTCTATCCCTAAGCACACCGTCTCAAGACAACCGGCCCGTCTGGCACGATGCCAGGGAAGGGCGCGTGACGTCACGCTCATCGCGTGTGCGCGCGCATCGGCGGTGTGGAGACGTATATCGGTTAGTAGACGGAGTGCGCAGTTTGTTTTATCTTGTCTTTATCTCGGTCATTGTCACCGTGCCCCGGGGCAGGGCGCGTGGGGGAAAGGGAGAGGGGGGAGGGGGGAGGAGGTTATTGTCATATCATCCCGAAGGGCGTCTTTGCGTGACAACAATGAGCGCGTGGGGCTTAACGTCAGCGGTCATTGCGGGTCACGTCGGTACGTCACGCCACCCTGCGGGCAGTCTGTCCCCGCGCACACGCAGTCAGACGCACGCAGACGCGCACGCACGCACGCAGACGTGTGCGCACACACATACACAAACACGCGTACGCGCACGCACGCACGCACGCACGCACGCACGCACGCACACACGCACACACACACACATACTCAGACGTGCACACACACACACGCGCACACACACGCACACACGCGTGCACACGTAAAACACACGCACACACGCGCGCGCGCTCGGGTACACACACGCACACACACGCACCGCCGCGTCCCGTGCTGCTGTGTCCGGCCCGGCGGAGGGAGGAGGAGGTGGGCAGAGCGGAGTGCTAATCCGATCCCGGTGGACAGTGGTCAGCCATCGCCGGACCGCACTCTCATATCACGGACGTCGTCGGCCGGGGGCATATCGCACACGAGGGCGTGTCGACAGACAACTGCATGCACACAACAGAGCACGCATATCCCGTCTCTCTCTCTCTCTCGTGCTGATGACACGAGCGATTTGTCTCGCTGTCTTGTCGATTAACGTGTAGAGTCGACTGCTGCTATTACGGGTTGCTGCTGCGGGGCAGCTGCCGACCGATCTCTGCTGCAGGGCCGCCGCTGGAGAGATAAGCCGCCCAATTTAGTTAAAGCGAGTTCATGCTCGTGTGTGTGTGTGTGTGTGTGT
>NW_014581960.1:7971-9075 GCF_000485595.1 Priapulus caudatus
ATATATATATATATACGTAGTTTCATATTCAAGTTCATATTATAAAAATTACTGTAATTCCGTGCCGTACCGTAGTTCGTATAAACCTGTATAAACCTGTATAAACATGTATAAACCTGTATAAACCTGTATAAACCTGTATAAACCCAATGCTCACACGTGCGTATCACTGTCACGCGTGGTGTGATACGTCAGACGTGCGTGAAGATGCTACGAGCTATATTTGTAATCCACGCGGCAGCAGTAGTAGCAGCAGCAGTAGTAGTAACAGCATTATTACTAGCACTAGTAGCAGCAGCAGCAGCAGTAGCAGCAGCAGTAGTAGCAGCAGCAGTAGTAGTAACAGCATTATTACTAGCACTAGTAGCAGCAGCAGCAGCAGCAGCAGCAGCACCACCACCAGCAACAGCAGTAGTAATAGTATTATTACTAGCACTAGTAGCAGCAGCAGTAACAACAGCAGCAGCGGCGGCGGCGGCGGCGGCAGCGGTAGCAGCAGTCACGCGCTAATTTTACTCCGGCCAGCAACCGCCTTTTTTGCCGTCAAATAGTTCTGTCGCTTCACTGACTCATCACCCTCACCCCCACGTCCCGGCGACACCCTACCCCTCCCCCTAAAATAGATGGCAGTGTTTCGTTGATCAGGGCCAACGTCGAGCGGCATCTCCATGTTTTTAATCTCGGTAAGTAGGCGCTATGTATTGCTCGACCCCTCCCCCGTGACAAATGAACGCTACCGCCAAAATGAAGCGTAAATCATCGCCTGCTGGCCTGCTGCTGCTGCTGCTGGTGGTCGTGGTGGTGCTGACGCTGCTGCTGCTGCTACTACTACTGCTGCTGCTGGTTGTGGTGGTGATGGTGATGCTGCGGCTGCTGGTGGTCGTGGTGGTGCTGGCGCTGCTGCTGCTGCTACTGATGATGCTGCTGCTGCTGGTGGTGATGGTGATGCTGCTGCTGCTGCGGCTGCTGGTGGTCGTGGTGGTGCTGGCGCTGCTGCTGCTGCTACTGATGATGCTGCTGCTGCTGGTGGTGCTGGTGATGCTGCTGCTGCTGCGGCTGCTGGTGGTCGTGGTGGTGCTGGCGCTGCTGCTGCTGCTACTGATG
>NW_014581961.1:0-1071 GCF_000485595.1 Priapulus caudatus
CTCTCTCTCTCTCTCTCTCTCTCTCTCTCTCTCTCTCTCTCTATCTCTCTCTCTATCTCTCTCTTCTCTCTCTCTCTCTCTCTCTCTCTCTGTCTCTAAAAAAACATGACCCGCCACTAGAGGCACGACTTTAGGCTAGGCAATCGGTCAGGAGAGCAGGGCGAGTGCAAAACCCGAGCACTCGTGGTTCCGGCTAGACTACTTACTACTACTAACTACTACTCGTGGGGTGATAGGCGAAGTCTACCCGCCCACGCACGTGCGCTTTCGGCTGCACGCGGCCCAGATCGACAACCCTGTAATCGAGCGTAATAGTCTATGGGAATTTGATTGCGTGGCCCAGACTAGAACGGCTCTCCACACGTTACCGAGAGTCCATCGTTGGGAAATCGGTCCGTGCGTGGTGGTCCGTGGTATGGGGTATTAGCCGTGTGGTATGGGGGTTGGTGTGGCGTGGGCGTGTGGTAGGGGGTTGTAGTATAGCCGTGTGGTATGGGGGTTGGTGTGGCGTGGGCGTGTGGTAGGGGGTTGGTGTGGCGTGGGCGTGTGGTATGGGGGTTGGTGTGGCGTGGGCGTGTGGTATGGGGTTGGTGTGGTAGGGGGTTGGTGTGGCGTGGGCGTGTGGTATGGGGTTGTGGCGTGGGCGCGCGCGTGTATGCGGCTCGTTAGAGATGGGCCCGTAGGGTTATTGAGTAATCAAGCGTTCTCTTCGTAACCTCTTAATTGTCGGGCACTAGGTCGCGGGTTTGCCTGACGAGACCTCGAGCGATGGCTTGCGCCATCAGCGTGACCGCAGTTTTGTTTCGCATTTGATTTGTCACCGCGTGCGTTTTTCTCNGGGTACGTTCCGGCGAGTACCCTGGGGGACGATAGACCCTATGAGCTTTACTTACTTACTACTAGTAATGCGCTAATTCCTGTCTACCTCTACCTCATCTACCCACCTCCCAATGATCTGAATATCGTTCTCTCTCTCTCTCTCTCCCCCTCTCTCTCTCGTTCTCTCTCTCTGTCTGTCTCTCCCCCTCTCTCTTTCCTTTGCCAGCTCTCGCTTTCTTTCTCACCCCCTAT
>NW_014581961.1:2156-4678 GCF_000485595.1 Priapulus caudatus
GATACATGTACGAAAGAATAAACGTTAGTCACAGCGAAGCAGTTGGCATTCCACTCCCATACTTACACTTATTATTCTACCCAAGGTTGTACGCTATATTAGCTGTTCAACCCCCAGCCGTTGCAGCCTGCAGCCTGCATACTTGCTGCTACGTTGATACAACATAATGTAACCAAACACAAGAGTATAGCATTACAGTTTCTACTCTTGTGTTGTGTTACATTATGTCATATCTAGGCCACCCTTAAAAAATTGTTTGTTTCCCCTTTACCTACTCGCCTCTCAGGGTACCGAGTAGGTAGGTAGGTGAAAAAAATTTTTTATTGACAGTGGAGCGTATACATAACTGTGTTAGAATGAGTTTATTCCAATAGGTGCAGTGAGGTGCTCAATCATAGTTTGGTAATATGAGCTACTAGCTACAAGCTTGTACAAGTGTCCATCCATCCTCCACATCTATAACATTTTAAAACACCCTCAGACCCACCAGACAAGCCACCCACCAAGATAAACACCAAAACAAGGGCGGAAGCACCCACCCAGCCAAGTACCCACCAATGTTTGCACCCATCTAAGATCAGGGGTCGAAATTAGCGGTATCCCGATATCCGCGGGATAGTAGATTCTTGTGTTGGATACCAGATTTCAATGCTTGGTATTCTGCCGGGATAGTAAAAAAAAATCGTCAAAATCGGGATAGTGGTTGTTGAGCATATTTGCAAGCGCAAGCTGAGAGGGTCTATGTCCCCCAGGGTACTGCCGGAACGTACCCTGGTACTATCTAATATACCGGACCGTACCTCACCTACTCCACTAACGAGTCTAGGGAGTCGCCTACGCCTACTCCCTAACCCTAACCCTAACCCTAACCATATCAGATAGTTACCAGGGTACGTTCCAGCAGTACCCTGGGGGACATAGACCCTATGAGCGTAAGCGTAGCTGATGTTGATCATAAATATGTGATGTGTATACACTGTATCAAGCGAACCAGACAATGCGTCTAGACAATACGTCTGCATTGTACTTGTCTGTGCATATCTGTGAATCTGTTTTCATGTTTTTATATAACAATGACATTACATAATTAATAATTTTCAAATGCTATTATTGCATATTTCAAGATATTGGATACTAACATTGTTGAAATTACTATTCAAAAAATGGGATACCAGATCTTTGGGGGGGGGGGATACCAGATTTCAATACCTGGTATCCCGAATGGATACCATATTAAAAATCTAATTTCGACCCCTGGTCTACCTGTACATGTATAATATAATACATGTGTTGGTATGCAGGGTTTCTTATACATAAGAGGCAGGGACAAAATTTAAATTTATTTTTTGGGGGCTACTTTTCAAGCTCGCTTGCATGAAAATAGCACTCTCCTCTAAAATTTGGTTTGCATTGAACTCTATGCAAATTTCTGGGGGCTCTTTTTGGAATTTCCGGGGCTAAATCGCCCCGAGCCCCTGTTTATTTTTTTCACTGATAAGAGCCACAGTGGTGCATAGCCGTTGTGGAAATGTGTTTAACCCGCTGTTGTCAAAATAGTGTAAATATGTTGCGGAAGACCCCCAGCGAGAGGGGGGTTNGTTGTCACTGAGTGTACATAAGCAGTTGTCACTGAGTGTACATAAGCAGTTGTCACTGAGTGTACGTAAGCAGTTGTCACTGAGTGTACATAAGCAGTTGTCACTGAGTGTACATAAGCAGTTGTCACTGAGTGTACGTAAGCAGTTGTCACTGAGTGTACGTAAGCAGTTGTCACTGAGTGTACATAAGCAGTTGTCACTGAGTGTACATAAGCAGTTGTCACTGAGTGTACATAAGCAGTTGTCACTGAGTGTACATAAGCAGTTGTCACTGAGTGTACATAAGCAGTTATCACTGAGTGTACATTCAAGCAGTAGCAACTGAGTGTACATGAGCACGTTGAGCATGTTGTCACTGACTGCTGTGTGTGTTTCTCTATCTACAATAGATCCCTCCTCACCTTCCTCTCACAAGGAGAGGGAGCAGCGGGTACGCGCGCTGCGTGAGAAGCAGGAGGAGGACAGGAATCGCAGGCTAGAGGAGCTGCACAAGACGCAGGAAGAACACATGCAGCTTATCAAGAAACAAGAGGTGAGCAGTGCTGACCCCTGGTGTGCGATGGTGTAAGTTGGCAGTGTGCTCCCCCTGGTGTGTGATGTTGGAGGTTGGCAGTGTGCTCCCCCCCTGGTGTGTGATGTTGGAGGTTGGCAGTGTGCTCTCCCTGGTGTGTGATGTTGGAGGTTGGCAGTGTGCTCCCCCTGGTGTGTGATGTTGGAGGTTGGCAGTGCTGACACCTGGTGTGTGATGTTGGAGGTTGGCAGTGTGCTCCCCTCTGGTGTGTGATGTTGGAGGTTGGCAGTGTGCTCCCTCTGGTGTGTGATGTTGGAGGTTGGCAGTGTGCTCCCCCTGGTGTGTGATGTTGGAGGTTGGCAGTGTGCTCCCCCTGGTGTGTGATGTTGGAGGTTGGGAGGGATGACCCCTGG
>NW_014581961.1:5201-5990 GCF_000485595.1 Priapulus caudatus
TCTCTCTCTCTCTCTCTCTCTCTCTCTCTCTCTCTCTCTCTCTCTCTCTCTCTCTCTCTCTCTCTCTCTCTCGCTGTCTCACTCTAGCTCTCAGCTCAAATGCTACAGTGTTCAACGCATTTCTCCTAATTTGTCTGATGTTCAAATCGTGTTGTCATGGTTACGTACACCTGCTGTTAAAATGCAGATGATATCATGTACAGACTATCGTATTCACCTTATTACTGTAATGAAGTTGGCCGTTAATGAAGAAAGCCTAAACAGCTATAACCACCTATAAACTTATGGTGCATGTATGTTGTATACACTGTGCCTTATTAATCTGGCTATTATTGCAACTTTTAGCCTGATGTTGCAATCAGGAAGTTGCTACGTCAGACTGATTCCATAGTCGTTACTGAAACCAATGAGGGATGTACGCACAGCGGTGCAACCAGAGTGATCATTTCGAAATACATTCTTGTCATTCTTATGCATTGGTTAGGGTTGAGGATGATAAAGTCTGTTTTCCAAAGTGGGGAAATCCTATAGCAGGTCCTCTCTTTACATCACAAATTCTCCAACCCCACCCTACCCCCCCCCCTACCCATAGAAATACCCCTGTAATAATTTTCTTGCCTGTGATCCTACACCCATCATCTTCTCTACACCGTGTAATGACAATCATACATCCTTGCTGCACTAACCTCAGTTTTTAGCTCATCTGACATAGTCAGATGCAGCTTGTAGAATCGCATGAGCGTGCGTCCGTCCGTGCGTCTCTGCGTGCGTCCGTCTCTGCGTCTGTCT
>NW_014581961.1:6036-9069 GCF_000485595.1 Priapulus caudatus
CAATGAATGGTTTCAGGTTAACTACCCCTCTAGGCATAACTAATACTATTATTATACTACAATATGCCTCTACTCGAGCAAGGCTTTTGCCTAACTTCTTAATCGAGCGTAGATATGATTGCGTGTTGTGACCGTGACGACGCTGCCGTCTTGTCTCGCAGCTATGAAACCAAAGAGAAGGAGACACCGATGCTCTCTGCTGCTGCGATCGACGAATTCGACGTCTTCTCCGCTACCGCCTCGGCCCCAGCGCCCTCTATTAACCCGTTTGAGACGACCTCGGACCCAGCACACCAGAGCAACCCGTTCGCCGACAGTGGCGCCCTCACGCACGCGAACCCGTTTGCCGACGATCGGTGGGGTGACGCCGGCGCCACTCAGAACCCGTTCGTGGACGGTGGCGCCCCCACGCACGCGAACCCATTCGGCGATGCGTTCGGCGACTCGGCGTTGAAGACGCGGCCGGACAGCGACGTCGAGCAGCTGATCTCGCTGTCGTCGGACGACGGCCGCGAGGGCGCCACCAGCAACGGGCAGACGGCGTTCCCGCCACCGATGATCGCGTTCGAGGAGAGCAGTCAGCCGAAGCAGCAGGACGTCGTGGGTGAGCCGCGCTGCGCACTCGCTCAGTCCCAGCGCGGGGTGGGGGAGAGTGCTAGTGTACGGGGGTGGGGAGAGTGCTAAGGCGTGGGGCGGGGTGGGAGAGAGTGCTAAGGCGCGGGGCGGGGATGGGGGAGAGTGCTAGTGTACGGGGGTGGGGCGGGGAGTGTGCTAGTGTACGGGGGTGGGGGAGTGTGCTAGTGTACGGGGGTGGGGGAGAGTGCTAGTGTACGGGGGTGGGGGAGATGTGCTAGGGTACGGGGGTCGGTGGGAGAAGAGTGCTAAGCGTGGGCACTTGGGTGGGAAGAGTGCTAAGGCGCGGCGGCGGGGATGGGGAGAGTGCTAGTGTACGGGTTTCGGTGGGAGAGAGTGCTAGTGTAACTGGCGTGGCGGGGAGAGTGCTACGTGTACGGGGGGGGGGAGAGAGCTGCTATGTACGGGGGTGGGAGAGATGCTACAGGCGCGGGCGGTGACGTGGTGGGTGAGAGTGCTAAGGCGCGGGGTGGGGGTGGGGGAGAGTGCTAGCACCACGTACCGGGGTGGGAGAGAGTGCTAAGGCGCGGTGGCGGGGAGAGTGCTAAGGCACGGGCTGGGTCGTGGGGTGGAGAGTGCTAAGGTGCGGGGGGGGGGTGGGGTGGGGGAGAGTGCTAAGGCTCCATGAGCTGGGGGCACGGGCGAAGTGTTGCTAGGGCCGTGGCGGGCGGGGCTCTGGGGGGCGGGGAGGATTTAGCTGTGCCTAGTGTACGAGGGTTGGGGCGGGCGGAGTTGCTAGTTTACGGGGGTCGGGGGCCGGGTGGGGAGTTGTGCTAGGTGTACTGGTTGCGTGGGGAGTGTGCTGTGTGTACGGCGGGTGGGAGAGTGCTATGTACGGGGTGGTGGGCGGGGGAGTGTGCTTAGTGTACGGGCGGTGGGGGAGAGTGCTAGATGGTACGGGGGTGGGGGAGTGTGCTAGGCCACGGGTGGGGGGTGTGCTAGTTGTACGGGGGTGGGGGGGTGTGCTAGGGTCGGGGTGGGAGGGCAGTGTAGGTTGTACGGGGCGGGTGGAGCGAGTTCTAGGTTGTTACGGGGGGTGGGAGGGAGAAGTGCTAGTGTACGGGGGTGGGAGAGAGTGCTAAGATGTTACGGGGGGTGGGGAGAGTGCTAGTGTACGGTGGTGGGGCTCGAAGTGCTAAGTGTGTACGGGTGGGTGAGAGTGCTTTAGTGTACGGGGGTGGCGGACGAGATGTAGTGTACGGGGGTCGGGGAGTGCTGCTAGTTCGGGTTGGTGGTGGGGAGTGTGCTTAGTGTACGGGTGGGAGTGTTGCTACGGGCACGGGGGTGGGGAGTGTGCTAGGGCACGGTGGGCTGGGCGGAGTGCTGCTAGTGTACGGGGGTGGGGGACGTGTGCTAGTGTACGGGGCGAGGTGGCGGGGGGGAGTGTGCTACGGTGTTACGGGTGGTGGGGAGTGTGTTAGTTGTTACCTGGGGTGGGCGGGAGTGTGCACGTGTACGCGCGGGTGGGGGGAGGGTGGCTAGGGGCACGGGGGGCGGAGGGCGGCGGAGTGTGCTTAGTGTACCTGCGGCGTTGGGGGCGGCGGCGGGAGTGTGCTAGTGTACGGGGTGGGGTGGGGAGTGTTGCTTAGTTACTGGGGGTGGGCCGTTCGGTGTGGTGTCTGCGTAGATGGCTCGATGGTGGCAGTGGTGAGGAGAGTGCTCTAGTGTACGAGTGGGGGGAGGAGTGCTAGGCACGGGCACCGGGGGGATGGTGGTGGAGGGAGTGGCTAAGGCACGCCGGGTCATTCAGAATTGTATCGTAGGAAATTATGACCAAAATCATTTTCTTCACATAAATTGCTTCCATAAACTTTATGGTTTTACAACCATCAGTTCGCTGATACAGCAATCGCGTGACATCAACTAGTATGCTAATAGCGGTCATTGGTCGTCGTGACGTGCTCGCGCGGTGGGGGTGTGGGTCCGTGGCCGGGTCGTGAGATCTGTTGTGCCTTTCAGATCTAGGTTTGTGAACTGAAGAATACGGTCGTGGCCACAGGAGTCGGATAGCCGTGTGATGCTTAATATGCGCAATCAGAGAGTTCTACATGCAGAATGAGGCGGCCGCCGGGCGGGTGAAGCCGCCGGAGCGTGACGAGTTCAATGCTGTGGTGGCCCATCGCTATCTGCTACCCAGCCGCCGCGCTTGCTGCTGTTGCCCCCATCGCTGCCTCCACGGATGTGACGCGCGACGAAATGGACGTGCACTTTTGAATATGTCAGAATTAACTGATGTAACGTGGGTATGCATTATCTTTCTGACTATTATCTGTATGTTTGTGTTTTCCATGCGGAGAACTGTAATTAATTAATTGCAATAGTTTTCATTTAATTGACTGACTTGAGGATCGGCGCCGACATGACCCGGGGAATGGTAGGACAGTCCACGAGGTGTACGGA
>NW_014581962.1:0-9064 GCF_000485595.1 Priapulus caudatus
AGCATGCATACATTCGGGCGCCATATAATATTTGGGACCTTAATGTTCTCTATCGCTTGAACCACTTAGTATCTACTAGACACTACGTACTAGACCTACTACTTACAGTTACTATATAACGGACTACTAATACTGATACTAAGGCTCCAAGAAACGTCGATATTGCTAGGTTAGCAATCCCCCTATATGCTAGAACACAGGGCACTGAAGCGTTGCAATCAAGATCATAATGGCTCACGAGAGAGAGAATGGAAATGAGACGGAGAAGACTAATAGTAGAGTAGATGAGAGAGAGAGAGAGAGAAGAAGTAACGTAATGAGCTGCACAGAGTAGACGAGGAGAGCGCGAGGAGAGATGTAAGCGAGAGAGCAAGAGCCAGACATATGAGCACAACTGAGCACGATACTAGTAAGAACCTAACGTGGAGATATTTAGAGCACCAGCAGGAACCCACGTACCTCGAGTATTCGGGAGAGAGGTGATAACAAGATTATAGATGGTAGAGCAGAGAAGGCGAGAAAGAGAAATAGTATATAAAAAGGAAGAGAAAGATAGAAGGGTACGTTCAGGTATACAGACGATCCAAAGGGCTACGTTCCGGCAGTACCACCCGGGGACAATCGACTCCTCTGCAGCATTGCTAACGTGTTCTCGATATAGCTTAGCAATGGTCACTCGATGGGTAAAATCGAGTGGGAGCGAGTCGCCAGTCTATGTAGCCTTTGTTCTTGGCAGCAAATTCCAATTATCTGGGCAAGGTTCGCGAAACGCTAGAATTCGTAGGCGTCTTTCTGTGATTTCGCGTCACAAGACAGCTCGTTACGACCAGAGACTTAGTTTTATAACAAGTGAACACTGTCACGGTCCCAAAATGTCTAGCACCTCTGTGTCCCCGCACTAAAGTTGCGGAGCTGTTCGCTGGCAGCTATGATCGGCGCCGGCCAACTTCAGTTCGGCGCACGGATCCATAGCTGCCCAGCGTGCATACTGTCGTACGATCGTTCCCGCGTCTGCGTGCGCGCTTGGCGACGAACACTGCTGAAGTCGCGGCGCCTGTTGCATACACTTCCGTTTCATGCACGGGCGTCTCTAGTATCACCGCTATGATACGGCATTATCGGCATACACTAATAAATTTAGGCGAGCTAGCGAGTTGCATAAACGATGACCGCGACAACAATCACGTTCAGGTAAGACCTGTATACGTACCTCGTGTATAGTATACTACGTATATGCTAGTATATTAGTACGTACCTCGTATATAGTATACGAGCGAAAGTATTTCCCGGGGAAAATGGTGGGAAATAGGGGAAAATTGAGGATTGCTTACTTTCGAGAGTGCGTGCGTGCGTGTGTGTGTAATACAGTGTCTCGTATTATAGTTATATATCGTCGTTATATATTAGGGAGATGGAAGGAATGAGCCTTTTCTCGTAAAACTCGTTGGCATGCTTTCAAGTATAGCTAGGAACTTTCTGGTTTGTAAACGCAATTAAGTACCAGCCGCGTGTATAGTAGGATAGGCGCCAATGTGCCTTCACCGCATACCACACATGTATGCCAGGATTCGCTGCAGTGCACCCCATTCAGCCCGGTGGCAGCAGCGCGCAGTAATGAATTTCAATATATTTTATAAAGCGTACATACGTGGCTCTGGCGTAAGGCTACCATATAGTACACGATCGTTGGATCTAAAGCCCGGCGTCATTTTACTCACGCGTAATATTTTCAGCGTCAGCCGCAAACGTGAGTAAAATTACGTGTGCGCCGGGCTTAAACGACTACTCTAAATTACGAAGGAGGAAACATTTCTTGTGTTCTCAGGCCATGTCTTGGCGTAAAACTGCTGCGAAAACCACTGGCAGCAAGAACAAGCCCGCACGTACAGCACACACGCGGCCATTGACTATTATAACAACGCTGTTATAATAGTCAATGGCCGCGTGTGTGCTGTACGTGCGGGCTTGTTTTTGCTGCCAGTGGTTTTCGCAGCAGTTTTACGCCAAGATACATGGCCTGAGAACACAAGAAATCTTAGGGTTAGGGTTTTTGCATCATGATATCTGTCCCCACACCATAGATTAATTTTTGTGGATGACACCCCTATATATAGAGATCCGATATATAGATGTTTAGTGTTAGGGTTAGTGTTGGAGTTAGGGTTATGGTTACTGTTAGGTTTTGAAGTATAGGCCTGCGTCAACTGTATCACGTGACCGTCCCTCCACGCCCGGGGGATAGCACACCCCTTGTTCTTGCTGCCAGTGGCGAAAACCCGGATAGACAGTAGAATGCCAAGGGACGCGCATTCCCTATATCAGTGCTGCCACTCAGGATATTACAAAAAAAGTATAAAATCTGTCAGAAAAAAAGTATCAAAATTGAAAAAAAGTATACAAAAAGTATAAAACTTGTATCAACCTACCATGATTTTAGTCACTTTGTTACCTTATACCTTATTACCGAATACATTATAGCCTATGTGCAGCATGTAAACAAGCTTCAGGAATGATGTGTGCAATGTCTTGAGGAGTTGTCTCTTGAACCCTTAGTTTGGAATATGCAATGCAGTCCCTTGGCCAGAAAGGTATAAAAAGGTGGTAAATTTTTTGTGGTGTTTCTGTGTTTCAAGGTCCTAGCAAAGCAAGGAGTGCACGTGCTTGGCCAGCTAGGGGGGTCCGGAGGAATGCCCCCCCCCCAGAAAATATTTGAAAAGTGCAATGGTTGCAAAAGTTGAATGGTGCAATTTGGTGTATTATAAGCTATTCTGGACACATTGTATGAGACTCTTGAATCTCTTTTTCAAGTTGCCAAAAGTTTCGTCAGCGAGGCGGTGTTTTGGACAAATTTCTGTGTGGCGGCTGAGAATTTGAGTGAGGCGGGCCGCCTCGCTCATGTCAATGCAGGGGAAACACTGCAATGCTCTGTCATTTGGTCACTGACAGCAGAGAGCTGAGTGCAAAAACACTCCAATGAACAGAGCACACATCACTTCTGCAACAAGACTAGCAAAGCACATCTTTATTCTCATCAAATATAGTGTACCTAAATGTAAGTCCGAAGAGTTTTGACCATGAAAAAAGTATGAATGTTGCCTTCCGAGCGGTGTGTCATCTAGATTCTAGCACATGCCCTTGTTTCTTGCCACCGATGTCTCACAAACGTTTGAACCAGTGGACGAGACAGTATATCATATCAGGAGTGAATAATAACAGAAAAATATAATAATAATAATAATAATAATAATAATAGAATAATATTATATTCACTCCTGATCATATCTAGTGAAACAATGATAGCATAGCACCTAGAATGAGTTTTTCAAACGTCTGCAGCATGACGTGATTCTCTACAAAACCCCATAATGTACCGAACATATGTCACTAGGGTTTATTCCCGGTTGGCCTACTCCCATTTCGCCTACAGCAAAATTCCCAGTTGGCCTACACGGCTACACCCATTTCGCCTACTCCCAATTCGTCTACGCTCAAATTCTACCCCATTCCCATTTCGTCTACGATCGGTTTGTTCACTAAATAATCATTTATAAATAATAAAATATGGTTTTGATTGGCATACATACATAGGATAGACTACAGGAACCAGAAGAAAAAATAGGTACAAATAATGAGAACACAAACTTGACAAAAATAGTTCTGAGAGTGAGAGTAGACGAAATGGGAGTAGGCGAAATGGGAATATTGCCGATTCTGAGAGTAGACGAGATGGGAGTAGGCGAAATGGGATGTTACCGTCCCTAGTAGGTACTAGTTGTGACCTGCTTTGCATTTTGGCATTGGCCATAAATAATTCGATTATCATCGATTAATTTCCATTCATTCTCTCGGGATTGTGATCAGGATTGTGATCATGATTGTGGTCATGATTGTGAGTTGGGGCAAATGATTAGGAACGACGGTTACTGAATGTTTAAGGTAATGTTTGAGTTCACCTTTATTCAGTTATTCTTAATAAATTATAGGTAGACCGAGGCTAGTATGAGGAATTATATTCTTTGATTTTCCTATTTCAGGTTATACATAAATAAGGTTACCAAAAAGTGAGCTTGATCCCTGTCAAATTTCAGAAGCTCATCTGGTTAGTAGATCAAAAACTATAATGGCAAATCCGACCTGCTGAAATAGCAGGGTGAACGCGAGGTGGCGAGTTCGATGGATAACAGCAAAATGATATTATTATTAGTGCATCTGGTGGATTATTAATAACGGTGTCAAACTAATTGCAAACTTGTCATAGACGAGCCACTGCTGACGACCACAAGGCAGTCTACAGCATCAATGAACACATCTACAATGATACTGACCCTCTCTCCGGTGAAAAGCTCTACCAACATCACCTGACACGTCCCTACAACTACGCATACATAGCCGTGATAGACGGGAGAGCTGTAAGTATGAAAACCCCCCAATACTTGAATCACTCCAGTTATTAGAACAGATAGACGGAAGAGCAGTAAGTTTTACCCCTATAAACATGAACGACGTGATTTATAGCTAGATAAGATATATGTAGAATGGTGAAAACAGTTCTGCATTTTGGGGGAAATAACATTCCGTAATGGTACACAGTTACTGTATGCGCCATATTTTTCGCGTACAGATATTTTCGCGAATTCAGACTTGATGGACGCGAGTGGTTAATTTCGCGGCCGGTGAATTATGAATTATTCGGTATGAATTATTCGCGTGTTGTTATTTTCGCGGTCGGGGACGCGTTCGCGAAATTCGCGAAAGTTAAACCACCGCGAAATATACAGTATGCTATAGTATCAGTGTAAATTCCCCCCACCCCCTGGGATTTTGGTGGGGTGAGTTGTGTAGTACTCGGCCTCCATCAACATCCTTCATAGACGGATCCTATGCCCCTGACTAAAATTACAGATAGATGGAGTATAGTGATAGGATACACTAACTTACAGTACCAAACACAAAATACATTTTGTTTACATAGGTCCACTGTAGCAGATGATAATAATTAATTATTAGCGTTATTCGTCTAGAAACCGAAAACCTTTTCCATTTCCTTCTAGGTTGCCTTTGACCTGTTCACATTTCATGAAGCCAGCAAAACTCTGATAGGCCGGTTTGCTAGAGTCTGTCCTGATAACCAGATCAAAAACCTTCACCGGCATTTAACAGCACATGGTGTTAAAGACGTCCTCTCGAAGCGCAACGACATCAAAGAAATAATCTACATGAAGGGGAATGATGGACCCAAGGCAAAACTGTGGCCAAACCACGCACTCATTGACATATTCGTAAGACCTACAATTCACTGTTACATACACTGGTAGACAATAGTGCAGAAACATGACAATTACACTACGGTAACACACTGGATAGCTTGATATTTACAATGAGGGTTCATATTCACTCTCATCACTCTTCATAGAAACACTTTATTTCTACCTAATCAATCTAGTCATACTAATCCACGTTTACATATTTTTCAGCATGCGTCTATGTTTAATTTTACTCCTGCACGAGACTTGCTCACAAGATGCCAACGGATAACCAGCTTGCTACCATGGCAACTGACTGAAGCCAATAGCAAGCAGAAGTTCGAGCTGCTCACTTGTTCCAGCATTGGCAGACAGCTCGATGGTAGTGAACGAGTAACTATTGACCAGATACCATACATGACGACTCCCGGCAATTATAGCATCATCATGGAGAATGAAAACCCACATGTAATAGTAGAGCTATTCGATGGCCGTTATGTATCCGTGAGTTTTGGTTCTGTGCGCGGCGTTTCTGACCCTAGTAACTACGTGCACACAACGTCTATAGCAAAGATGCAGAGACGGTCATTGCTCATGCATACCGACAAATAGCAGACGTTGCCAAACAAAACCCAGATAAAGAGATATTTTTCCATCTAATGACAAACGTCTGTTTCACACTGGAACCAAAACATAGAAATGAAATTAACGATGCTATGCACAAGCTTGGATTGTGTTCAGTTAAATACGCGCACTATAATGATCTTCACGTCCTGGCTGGAGCACGTCTTTCACTGTATGAACCACACCACCTCCCTAGCAGATGGAACAGAGGTGGTAACAACGGCATAACCACGGATGATTGCACCGTTGAAATAACAGTACTGCTGTTTGAACATGTTCATCTATGGCAGCACGGAAATATTGAAATGTCAAATGAATGAGCGATCTGCTAGATTTATAGATTTAAACTTATTTGCAATTACCTGGAACACTCTATCGTTACGAATAAATGCTAAAATAACTAATGTTATGCTCTTGAGTGACTATGTGTCAAATATATAACTAGACAGAGGGCACTCACGGAGAGTGCATACCTCCGCCAGCATGTAACATGTATGTGTATAACAGCTGGCCCTCGCGCTGCTGCTGACTTGACGCCCTAAGGCGAGCTGCTGCTGACTCGACGCCCTAAGGCGAGCTGCTGCTGAATCGATCGCGCGAACACTAGTGGCTACACACACACACGAACACACACGGGACCGATTACATTACCTCCTTGGCGGAGGTAATTAATTGATTACCATAGTTACATTCCTGTCATAAAACGCAATAACAAAATAATCGTATGCTGCAGTGATAGTAGTGTGTGAGTAGATGAATGGCAAACTGTTACTAAAATTACAGTAATATATCGCACTGAACCAGGTATAGCGGTCCTACGACTGGTAATAATATGTTTGAGCAAAGGGCAATATTGGTTAAAGCTACTGACTGAATTTTACTGGACATAGCGCTTGACTTATAGTTGTTCTCAAAGCAGGCCAGTATAAGCGATTAAGCGCCTTATTGCTTCTATTCAAACCTACTCCCTATTAAAGCTATACTCAAACACGCCGTCATCACTTGCGACGTTAGGCCGGCATAGGGGGCAGCAGTCCATATATACTGTGTTAGCTATGTGAAAATCACGTATAGCTGTCCCGTATAGATTAAGAAGTAAAAATGGTCATAATGATTGTAACTAACCCTAAGATACATTCACTAAATAATAGAATCGAATATTAGGCAAAATGTTGTCGATTATTTCTTGAAAGATTTACCAAAAAAAATTCCTGTTATAATTTTGATGAGTCACGATTTTGCCAGGATACGGCCTTGAACGACCGGTACGCTAGCTATTTCTTACCGTCAGTACATGACTGGATTACCCGTCCCCCCCTCCCACACACACATACATACATACACTAGGTGTTTACACGCACTTGCAGGAGTAGCTCTCTCTACCAGTGTGACCACTTAATTTCGCACTCGCTACAGTTCGTCTACAGTTTCGTCTACGTCTTATGTATTCTTGATATGTACAATTCCTTTTTGGCACACCACTCGAAACGAAAAACGTTTATATAGTATATACACACTAAAAGTTTCAGGCGATGAATTATACATATTTGCACAGCAGACTGTATATATTGCTGTCAGTATTTATATTTGGCAATCACTTGCACTTTGTAGGTGTGTACGAAGACTTTATGGGTGAATATTAAATGTGGCAGGAACCTGGAGTACTACAATGATCATGTACAGGTAAGATATCCAACATTGTTTAACCACAGAGACACCGATATAGCACTTGCAACCAATTGATCAGTTGTAACTCTGACTGACTAACGGCGATAAGAAGTTGACATTTTTTAATTAAGCCGAAATAGCTCGTAGAGACAGCTAAGAGCAGGGCATGCACTATCATATAAACAAATAAACAATTGTATAAATGGGCGCGTGCGCGTGTGTGCGCGTGTGTATATGTGTGTGCGTGCGTGTGTGCGCGTGCGTGTGTGTGTGTGTGTGTGTGTGTGCGCGCGTGTGTGTGTGCGTGTGTGTGCGTGTAAGCTGGTGTAGAGCTATCTTATTCACTCTCAGTTTCTTGGTGATTAAATTATAACAGTGATAGCTATGTCGCTCTATTATGCATTGAAATGTTTAAAGAGACTATACAGGGGCGTGTACAGGGAGGGGTTCAGGGGGTCCGGACCCCCCCCCTGCTCGCGCAGAAAACGCATTTAAGGGAGGTCTAATTTCAAAAAAATTCTGGGTGAGGGTCCCAGACCCCCCCCCTTCATGTGCTCGCAAGTTTGGGTTACGGTTAGACCCCGCCCCCCTGGTACAAATCCTGTACACGCCCCTGCTATATAGTATATTATATCTGTGATATTAGTTGAAGCCTGGTCTTAGACGTACATGAGACGTACATTTTACATATCTGAGACGTACATTTAACGGTGTCAAACTACACGACTGCACACTTGTCATAGACGAGCCACTGCTGACGACCACAAGGCAGTCTACGGCATCAATGAACACATCTACAACGACACTGACCCTCTCTCCGGTGAAAAGCTCTACCGACATCACCTGACACGTCCCTACAACTACGCATACATAGCCGAGATAGACGGGAGAGCTGTAAGTATTCGCGCCATCTCATTGCACTGAATTACCCCAATTATTAGTACACTTTACGGTAGCAGCTCGTCCAATTCACATATTTCAGATGCAGATCTGCGACCCAAATTGGCTAGAGCCACTATTAATCCTATAATATCGAAACGAGTTTATTCCAACTGTAAAACTATTTTGCTTGCGTCTTAAAAACCTTTTCCATTTCCTTCTAGGTTGCTTTTGACATGTACACGATTCATGAAGCCAGTAAAACCCTGATCGCCCGCTTTGCTAGAGTCTGTCCTGACAACCAAATTAAAAACCTTCATCGTCGCTTGGCTCAGCATGGTCATAGAGATGTCCTCTCCAAACGCAAAGACATCAAGGAAACAATCTACATGAAGGGGAACGATGGACCTACTGCAAAACTGTGGCCAAACCACGCACTCATTGACATATTTGTAAGACCTACAATCTAAAGTTATATACATCTATAATTGTGTAGAAACATTATTGTGATAGTTTGTTAAGAACTGCCATATGTATGCATAAACATGACAATGATATCATGCCAACAAACTGGTTTAATTTTGTCCATTTCAGTGAGACTCATTTTCACTCTTTATCACAATTATAGAATTGTATCAAGCCAATCAATC